>NW_024583473.1:0-2630 GCF_018398535.1 Haplochromis burtoni
TTGCAGGGGGGACATGCTGGGATCATTTTGGAGCAGTTCAATTTGTGTGCGCCATGTGTCATAATCACTTTCTGGCGCATTGAAGGGTGCAGAACTTTACTCACGGTGGTACCTGCCAGCTGTAATGATCTAGGGAGCTTCTAGCAGAGATGTAGCTTGGTACCAGGAAACTGTTTGAGGCCCTCAGGCCAGTGGCAGTATGTTCCCGACTCCACCCTCTCCCTTTGTAAGTGGCATGTTTCACTTTGTTTAAACAAATCTAAACACGACAGCAGCTGAAGTGGATCTCTGTGAGTAACAAAGGAGGAAGAAAATATATAGAGAGGAGAAAAGCATGGCAGAGGTGAGTGGAACAGATAAGGAGAAACATCTGAACATCTGAATAACTTCACATTATTCCTTTAACTTTAGTTTCACAGGGCAGCCCGACTCAGGTCACTGTGACAGTGGAATTCTGTCTTTTTGTGGTGACCAGAGGTGAGAGGTAACAAAGTACAAATACTTTGTTACTGTCTGTACTTGAGTATTTTACTTTTACTACATGTTTAAACAAATATATGTACTTTCTACTCCTCACATTTTAAAACAGGCTTGTTACTTTCGGTTCAACACATTTGAGGGGAGCTATTGTTTCACGTCCCTGCAAACCTTCAAACTGTGCGCCTAAACACAAACGCACGAGAGGCAGTGCTGCTGTTGTATTAATCACCAGGAGATGTGACATACAAAGAGATAAAAGAGGCAAAACTGTGTGCCACAGTCAGGGCTAAAAGTGAGCCGGTGTTTTTGTTAAGTGTGCCAATGTAACAGGACTTTTCATGCTTCTGATTTGCCCTCCTTACAACCTGATAGATCCTGTTCATAACTGACCTGGCAGTCATGTCGTCAGTATTTACTTCAGTCCAACTGAAAGCTGTTGGCAGTTATTTTCAGTTGGTGAATTTAAATGTATGGGAAGTAGGGATGGGTATCGAAACCCGGTTCTTGTTGATGCTGGCAGTTCTCGCTGCAGTCTACCGGTAGCGTCTCCTTTCAGGCCAGGATAGACGAATGTCACCGAGCAGTGACTCAGTTTGTGGTCAAAGGCTTGCACCCACTTGCCACAGCAGATGATTTTCAGTAAGTGAATGTGTTTAATTGTAGGCAGGGACATTACTGGATATTCTTGTGTAATTGCTACAGAATAATATTTATTTTATTGTTTTACAGTTACAATTTTTTTCCCCTGGGGACCCTGTGACACCCCATTGAAGAGCCACAGGCTGTGGATCTCTTAAGATCTCACTGCTGGGGTAGTTTTCTCTTTCTCTTCAGGAAATAGGTTGTTCAAATCTGGGGAGTTAAAATCAGTTGATTTTAGAATGATCATTTCTGATTGGATGATTAGAACTGAAACCATTTGCCTGTTTGTTGTTGATTCTCCCACATTTCAATTCATCTAAGCCAATTTAATGTCTCTGTTTTCAGTCTGACAGACACACACACGTACACACAGATCCATACAAACAACAAACTAAGGAAGTTTCCCCATTCATTTGAATTGCAAAACGTCTAAAAGAAGGCACAAACCCAGACCAGCTTGCAGCCCTACCACTCAGGCATACTTTATTGCAGAAACATCATTTAAACTTTATACGGGTCACAAGACTTCGGACTTTTATTGACTAAATCTGTGTTTTGATATCTTTTATGTTTCTTTTTCATAAGAGCAGTTTATGTTTAATGAAGAATTCGATTTTTTATGGGAATTTTCCCACCACTGAATGATCACATGACCTGCTGTAATACCTGAAGGTGGAGAATATTGATGATCTGATATCGTCGTGTTGGTGTTGTTCCTGGAACAACATAGTAAATGTTGTTCCAGGTTCAACATCGCAAGTGACCAATCACTTTGTTGTGACGTTATTCTTTGGCGCACCAAGCCATTCGTGCATTTATGAAATTCTAATGTTGCAAGGACAATATCAGTTCTGCTTAGCGTTTATTAAAGGGTCAGGGTCCGTTGATCGGCGGACAGAGGCGGTTTCTCGCAGCTTAAGTACAGTTTTTTGTTTTATGGCGGTTTTTCCCGAAGTCGCAAAAGTATGACATCACAACATTCTGATTGGTCACTTGCAATGTTGATCCTGGAACAACATTTACTATGTTGACCTGGGAACAACACCAACATGACGATATCAGATCGTGTGAAGAATATAAAGAAAAATGTCTCCTGCTTTTTTTCCCGCCCAAACCTTTTGCCCTATATGTATAATATAGACATTAAAACGTAGCTATCGTTATCTTCTTTCATCCAGTGTTATTCTCATTGAGATGTGTTTTAAGGTTTTCTCACAAATGCCATCAAAGCACAGCCTCCTTCATCCAAGTCTCTCATAGACAATAATGTTAACTCTAACTAATTTTGGCTGAAAATCAGAGGGGAAGGCTGCTTTATATGGTCAGCATGAACTCTACAAACATGAAAATTCAGTATTTGATACACTAGAGGTTCCTACCGCTCAAGGTGAAAGAATTTTCTAGATACGATTGATAGTTTTCCCTTGGGAAGCATTTGTTTCAGAGGTTAAATCCTGTTTTCCGCTCTTTGTATGGCCAGGGGCCCGTTCTTCGTACCTCGCTAAGTA
>NW_024583473.1:11802-41911 GCF_018398535.1 Haplochromis burtoni
GAACCGGATTAGCGAGCTCACGGTTAGCGCGATGATTTGGTTTTGGATGTGTCATTTGATCTTGGATGTAGTAAGCGACGTACGAAGAATGGGCCCCAGAACTTTGTGCCATCCGAAACTGAATTTGAATAAGTTAAATTTGAATTTGAATTGCTCAGATTGAATCTGAATTGTAACTTGAGTAAATGCTTTTTAAAACTGAATTTGAATTAGCCTAATTTGAAATTCAATTTATTGGTTTAAAAATGATCATCACTAAATTGAAACTGAATTTTACATTATGAAATTGAATTAATTTGAAATTGTATTCCATCCTTCTTTACATTTAATTATGCTTTCAGTTTCACTTCTCACCATTCAATTTCAGTTCTTAAATTCAGTGTTTTGGGTCAAACATTCGGTAGTGATGGGATTTCCGGCTCGTTTTAGAGAACCGGCTCTTTTGGCCCAGCTCACTAAAAAGAGCCGGGGTTTTTTTTGTTGCTTTAATTAATTAAAGCAACAAAATTAATAAATTTTGTTTATTTTGCAGCAAGCAAAATACAAGCAAGGCACAAGGCTTGTAAACAAATGTAAACAAATGATAACCTAACAGTAACTGTTATGCTTCTTGTAGTTGTTAGCTAAAAAGGCTAATTTAGCTTAGTTTGCCCTGGGTTCAGCTTTGACAAATATGATCGACTGTTTTTAGTAGATTTCCAAAGTTGTCATCTTGTACCCTCTCAGAGCCCCACATGCTTGCAGAGACCCCTACAGTAGGGAAACATGCAAAAGAATGTCCAGACCATTATATTTTAGCTTGATTTATGTCTTACACAGCATCCCAACACTTTGGCTAACTTAATAACTCTAGCTAAAGTGAATAGTTAGTCTAATTCACCAGTGCAGCATTACTGGATCACCCCTGTTTGAAATGATATGATATATGACTCTCAATGTGTTTAAACAGACTGTTTTACAGCTGATCAAAAGTTTAGGACCACACCTCCCAAAAACCCAGTAAACCCCCAGAAATCAAAGTTCAAAACAGGAACTCAGTAATGAGCAGCTCCACCGTTATTGTAGATCACTTCAAAAATTTGTTGTGGCATGCTTGATGCAAACGTTTCCATGAGACGAGTGGGAACATTTCTCCAAGGGATGAAGGACATCTACTGTCTGGAACTGTGTTTTCCATTTTTGTAAATTTCCCTTGCCTTCCATCCCCAAAGGTTCTCAGTTTGATTTAGATCAGGAGAACATGCAGGATGGTCCAAAAGAGTGATGTTATGCTCCTGAAAGAAGTCCCTTGTCCTGCAGCATTGTGTAGTGTAGGGTTGTCCTGATTAAAAACAGTGTGACTACCTGACAGGAAATGACAATGAATCCACATTTTTGCACAGATTTGGCCTTTTAAAGACATGTGATCCTAAACGTTTTATCAGCTGTAATCCAACCTGTTTCAGTTTAAATGTTGTTGTCAATTAACTGCATGCTCAAAAAATGTTTTGTTTCACTCCCATTTCTTCTTGTTGTTAAGATCCAACCACGAAAAATATGCATTTTTCAATTGGTCTTAAACTTTTGATCAGGACTGTATCTGTATTTCTACTGTCAAATTCTTTCATATTTCATAAAGACATGACTTTCAGACAGTGTTAATCTGCTTTTTTTGGCCTGCTACTTACACTGCACACTATGCTGAGAAAGGTTACCAACATGTTCTTAAGCCATCTGAGAAATATCGTCTCTCCGGCATGTTCTGGGTTTGTCCCAGGACCTCCTCCTGGTATGACATGACTCACCTAGGATTCAGCTTAGTCATTACTCGAATCAACCTCAACTGAAACTCTGCCTATGACTGCAACCCAGTCCACAATGCACCAAACGACCCCTCCTGCAAGTGGTGGGCCTGCTGCATTGCCAGTGCACAGAGGATATATATAATGTCAAATCTTGATATAAATACCCAGTTATCATATCTGTCAGATAAAGGTGGTAGAGTAAGAGAGGCACTATTTATCTTTCAGATGTGGCCAATTTCAATGAATGAGTGGAAAACAGCTCTGACAGCCATTCTGAAGCAGCTAGACAACCCACAGTACGACAAAATGTTGGAAATAGTGCAAATCCCCAAACAGAGGAAGACTGCTAAGTTCAGAGAACAGCTGCCCAAAAAAATCATTGAGCACCACGGAGTGAAAAAATCTATTCGCAAAATCAGAGATGCAATGGATCAGATTCCACGGAGGGATCACGCAGTCCAGAACCTGCTGCTCCCCTTCGTTGAACAACTGAAGAATGGACCAAAAACTGAGGGTGAGTTCACATAGTTAAGTATTCTTTATGCCAGGCTTCTAGAAACAGGTTTTGAGCTTGGAAATTAACTTTGACTTACAATGTTATCGCTTGAACTAACCATTGAAGCCTGATATTTTATTCAGTGCTTTTTTTTAACTCAGCGGAGACATGATTAGATGGTGGGGGTCAGGTGTGCGAGTCAGCCTCTCCTGACACCACACCCTGAACCCACTGCTCCACCCCTCACCTGCAGCTGAGCCACAAACCACACCCACCACAAAAAAAGCAAAAACATAAATTACAAATGTGAGTGTGAGAGGTGTGTCCTACCTCTAGTACCATGTTAGCTGGGATAGGCTCCAGTTCCTCTGCGATGCTGATAAGGATAAACTGAAGATGACAGATTGATGGATGGCATATAATTTTATGCTAAACTTGATAGGTTTATATAATCCATAGGCTCCCCTTTGGATTATATGACAATACTCAAGTCATTTAGGGATGTCACTGTAATAATTTGTTGCATGTTACACATTTCTCAACAGGAAATACAAACCAAAGCAAACTTTATGTATTTAAATACATTTTATATAACTTGGGTATCTTGACAAAAGTCAAATTAAAGATGCAGAGCAAACAGTCTAAGTCTTGAATTATTATTCAGTGAAAACCATCTGTTAGCATATACAACCCTTAAAATCTGTGTTCAACTTTTTAAAATGTCAATTTCAGGGAAGAAGAGGAAACACAGTGAAAGGGATTCAAATTCAGCAGACAAGAAGCTTGAAGTCGGTACGTAACAACACGTAAAGGGGTCACAGTGGGTCTGCTGTGGTCTGAAACTTCCACCTTTCAATGTGCTTTGGAGCGTTCATGAGATAAACACTCTACCATGACCTATCCCACAATGGGGGGCGCAGAGCCATTGCAGGGGGTGGGGGTGGGGGTGCGGTATGAAAAGGGGAAAAAGAAACAGAAGAACGCTTGGACACTGCTAGCATCATGGACAGGTTTTTGACGGGGCTCCCACACAAATGCAAAGCAGGAGATGAAGCATCGCTGAATATGTTTCCAAACCAACTTCATTCTGAGCCAAAGACTAGAAAATATGGTGAAGAAAATCTGCCCTTTGGCTTCACCTGCACGGGTGCTGAGGTAGGTCTCCCTGCAGAATTAGTTTCCCCGTCTTCGGGAGCAGCGCTGGGCTCTTCAAATCACGGACAAACAGGATCCCACAGCTGTTTATGATTTTAAACCCATTTTGCACAGAGAGGCATTTTTTGAAAACAGCAATGTTGAATATTATTACACAGGAAAAAACAACTACATGTAAAATAATGACACCGTGACGCCTCTGCCTTTGTAAATGGAGGGACAGTAACTGCATGTAAAACCTGCAGACAGTCAGATTAACAGTAACAGTATTTTGTCTCTGTCATTGTAGAAATTCATTTCATGTAAACAATAACGTGGCGCACAGCGTCACGTTATTGTTGTAACGTGTTACTTTGTAAAACAAAAGGGGGGCCTAGCAAAAAAAAAAGTTCGGGAACCACTGACGAGCTCTGGTCTTGACGAGCTCTGGGCCTTGGCCAGTGAACTCCTCCACAGGATCTACACGAGCTAATTACATTAAAACAACAGAAACTCATTTGTCTTTTAGAAGTTTCACCTCAAACCAAAAGTAACACAGTTTCTTCTTTTAAAGGTCAGCGGAAAAGCTTCCAGCGTGACAAGGTAAGAGGCAAATCATCATCCAGATAGACCATTCTGTTAGAGCAAAGATGTGGAATATTCTTGAATGGCCAAGTCAATCAGCTGATCTTAACCCAACTCAGAATTTCACTTGAAGACTAAACTTCAGACAGAAAGGCCCACAAACAGCAACTGAGAGCTGCTGCAGTAACACTGGCAGAGCATGAACAAAGAGGAAACCCAGGATACGGTGATGAGTTCAAGACTTCAGGCTGTCATCAGGTTTTCCAACAAGTATGAGAAACGAACATTTTATTGTCAGTCATTTAATTTGTCCAAATACTTTTGAGTCCCTGAAATTAAGAAATTGTGTTAAAAATATTGTTGGACCTGACTGTGATAACCATCTATTATTCAGGTTATATTTTCTTTTCACTGCCCGTTTTATTACCCTGCACATGAGCTTGTGTTTTCATTTGTTTGGCTGTTCCTGCTCAACCAGTGAATACACTCTCGTATAAACCTTAAAGAGGTCAGCTTTAGAGCCCTCCTCATTCCAATATTCTTACCTGGGAGGACCTTTTTAAAATTGCAGGAATACATTTTCATGCTTTAATATTTAAACAAACTAGTCCGAGCCAGTTTAGCTCAGTGTGAGCATGTGAGTGTTTACCACAGGTTGAATGCAGCCATCTGGGTTGGATTCAAACCTGCAGCCCTTTGCCGTCGGCTCCTTGCAGTCATATCTGGTAAAAGGCAAAAACTGCCCCAAAAGATAAACCAGATTCGTTTGATATGATACAGGATGTCCTCATAATCACTGTGTAAGGCTTTAACTTGAACGCCGATTTTGATCAGTTTGTGTTATAAGGTGTGAATGATGCCAGTCTGATGACGACGGCGTCATGTTTTCAGATTAATCGAGCACAGTAAGGTGAATGTGGCTGGACGACAGATTTAACGTTCAAACCATGAACAGCTCAAAAGTCAGACTGGGTCTAAACCAGAACCCTGACCCCTGCCTCTGTAAACCGCAGCAGCTGCTGAGATCTGACTGCTGCTGGTTTAACTGCTGACTGTTTGATATTAAATTCATCCACAAAGTGCTCGATTGGTTTTCCACTCAAACGTCATTCTGGTTTAAATGTCTGACAGACACCAGAAACCCAAATGTTCCGTTTATTCAAACTGCCATGATCTGCCAGCTCATCTTTAAGCTTTGTTATGGTGGTTTGTTCAGGTTGCGCTTGTTGAACCACTGGAGCCCAAAAGGAAGAAGACCGGTTCCAGCGATCCAGCCCCAGAAGCAACTCCAGTTGCTGAAACTTCAAAGGTAGCGGCTGAAAGTCACTGTATGGAACTGAACCGGCCTCAACAACACTGACTAAAACACTGCCTGTGATAAATATTAAACATACAGCTTCTTATCTTTGTGCAGGTTCAGAGCGGACAGATCCACAGCGGGAGAATTGAAATCAAATCCGTCTCAGCCTTCAATAAAAAAATCGCTTGGGTTAAGGTGGAGGTGAAGGAGGAGCAGCAGTTCTGCGTGTCAACTCAAAAACTGGCAGAGATCCTCGGCTATGACATGAAGGACGGGGTTGAAGACAGAATCAGTCGTGCCATGCCAATCTCAGCCGAGGCTAAAATGCAAAACAATCGCATTATAGATATTCAAAAAGTTCAAAAGTTTTAAAAATAACTTGTTTGTACATGCTTCCTGTGTGAAACAATAAAGCTGGTTTAATTTGAAGTTTGAAGAATAACCCCACAAACCAGAGGTGCCATCACATGACCAACCACAGACCGTAATCCCAGCAGACATGATTCAGACAGAACCAGCTGCAGTCCAACTCCAAAAACATGGTATGGTTGGAGGCGGCTCCAGCTTCAGAAGTGCTCAGACGAGCACTGTCAGCTCCACGTACGTGCACTGGTTTTATCAGACGAGCACCTTTATGGCGTCTATGTAAATTATACGTCATTGTCAGGAACTTAAGCAGTTCAGCACATGATGGTCCTCTGGCTTTAAAAAGAAATACGAGCCTGTGGAGGCAGCTTAGCTTAGCTCAGCAGCATTATCGAGGTGAGGGTAAATGCTTACTTCCTGGGACTGTGGGGAGTCTTTGTGGTTTTGGGGGTTGTGGAAAGTCCATGGTTGGTTAGAGGTACAACTTCCAGAAATACTGCGCAGTTTACTAATGAGGCTAGAGTTCTGGGCCTGTCACGCCCCGTCACTTTACTCAACACAGTGAAGTGTTAGCCTTCTAAAGTCCTGGTAGCTCCACACATGACATTCACCACCGCAGGTCCTCAAAACTGTGGTTTGAACCAGTGACCTCGACGCTCCTCAAACTTTGGGTTCTGCCGTTCATCCGGATGCAACTTTGACTTGAAGCACTCAAAACGCTGATGACAGAAACCGAGTGTCCTGACACAGACCGAATAAAGAACGAGTGGTGTGTCCTCCCACCGAGGATGTCAGTCTGACACTCATGAGTGAGATGAACAGGCTGAATATTCTCAGTGAGGTCAAGCTGGAGCTCTGGCACAGATTAAACCACCTGTGCAGGTGAAGCAGCTTCACCCCGTGTGTCTGCTGGTTTGTTTTTAAGCTAGCTTTGTTAGCACGTTTATTCCCAGCTAGCTTTAGTTGATCCCGAGCTCAAAAAACAATAATGTGAAACAACCTGTTTATTTCTACTTGACTTTATTAAAAATATCAAACATGAGGAAAACAAGCACACACACACACACACACACACACACACACTGCAGCATCGCTGAGTGAACGACAGTTTCAAACAGTCCAACCGATTTCACTTTGAAAAACAAAAACCCAAAAACATCGTTGGCGTTTACCTACAACAGAAAAATAAATGAGTAAGCAGAGTTTCACTTCCAAAGACTTTGCATCCAATCTGATAATAATCGAGGGATAAAAACGACCTGATGTTCCCGTTTGATTTCCAAAAATATACAATATTTATATAATTACAGTGAAACCTCGGGCCGGCGGCTCGCTTTGGGAGCAAACTCATGACTTTAAAGCTGCGACACTAACGATCTGAGTTACATCCACACAGAAACACACCTACAAAAATAGAGCGTCAACATTTTACACATCCACCGCCTGCTCTGTGATCACACACAGACAGCCGCTTCTAAACCCACCGAGGGGGAAACACCACGTCGACCCGCTCTCTGAAGGTCAGAGGTCAAACGAGTCGAGTCCAACACAAAGAGGAGGAGACTGCTGTCAGCGGGCAGCGTTTCTGGAAGTTAAAGATTGAGCTTTGTTTACTCTGAACTGCTCCCGTTTCTTCCCCCAGTTTCCTGTTTATTAATATTTACTCGTCGGCTTTAAGTCAGCAGGTTTGAGTCGGATCAAATGATCCTGATGTTTCAGGAGAAGCTAATGAAAGAATGCAAAAGAACAAATACCCCGAACGATTAAACTGAAGGCTCCTGCAGAGGAACGTCAGCGGTGGAGCGGCCTCTGGTGGGCGGGTCAAACCTGCAGCAGCCCTTCATCACGTTTGAGCTCGAGGTCGTTTTATTTCATTGAAAATAAAGTGAGGAAGAAGAAATTCTGATGATCACTCAGGAAGTATCTGAACCTTTTTTCTCTGACTGCTTCCCTGATGTCGCTGCAAATCTCGTGTCACTTCCTGTTTGGTTTTAAATCTGAGCACAAGCTAAAAGACTGACAGACGTGAGGTTAAAGGTCACACACGGCTCGCCTCATCTTTTATGGTGTCAGTTTCGAGGCGTTTGAGCAGCCGAAGCTTCTCGTCCCGCTCTGCGCTCTCATTGGCTGACGATGAGCTGTCGCAGGTACGACTGCGTGAGGCCTCGCAGCTCCTCCAGCGTGTAGTCCTCGGGCATCGGCAGGCGGCTGATGTGCGGCGCCAGCTGGGCGAGCGGGATGCTGAGGGAGTCGGCCGTATCGCCCTGCTGCAGGCTCAGCACCGCACGCAGGATGTTCGCCACGCGCTTCGCCATTTCTGCAGAAAGGGAGGGGACCAGGGGGCGGGGCTTTGTTAGATCACCTGATGTAGCTGCGGAAGCTGTTCAGACTTTAAACTGCTCGTTTCTGTTAGAGAGGTGTGTGTGCGTCAGCTACTGCGAGCCTGGACAGTTTCAGTCACACACTCCTCCCCTCCGTCCGACATCAGCCAATCAGGACAAAGATGCAGTTGTTCTCTTACCTGATTGGGCGAGGCGGTCTTTAGCGGTGCGGCAGGGCAGGAGCTCGATCCTGCTGCAGAGAGACGTCACATCGGTGTAGAGACGCTCCAGCTCGTAGCCGGCGTTTTCCATCTGACAGCGAGGACGGAAACACGAGATCAAACTCGGCGTGAGGACGAAACAGTTACACAAACACGTGAAGACTTTACAGCATTTTACACCCTGCTTTCAGATTTATTCTCCAAACACTGTTGGATGAAACCACGGCGTGCTGCGTGAAGCAGAGACTCGATGCTGCTCGTGTTCATCGCTCTAATGCAGACGACCAGAAATGAGCTCGAGCTGCGATCACATCGTCACCGCCTCGTGTGAACGCCGCACACGCCAGAGACGTGAGGAAAAGAAAAACCTGAGCTGAAAACGTCTTTCTGTAACTACTGCATCACTACTTTTACACTTACAGTAAGTTTGTGCTTCTACTTCAATAAGTATCATAATGAAGTACTTTTCCTTTCAAAGAACAGTCGCCCTCATCGAGCTGAGCATCAGAAACACTCAGAGGTGTTTGGTACCTGCTGGATGTCCTGCAGAGTCTTTATGACTCGGATGTAGTCGAGGTAAACGCCCCCTGCTGTGTCCCAGTCCTGGATGGTGGCGCAGTGCTCGGGGAGCGCCAGACCCTCCAGGAACTCCAGGAGGTAGTCGTGGTTATCGTTGATGATGCAGTCTGAGAGAGAGAGAGCGAGATTCAACAAACTGATCTCACACATGACACATAGCGTGATGTGTGGACTCGAGCGCCTCAGCACTTGTTGGCTCATCGTGTTTTTGAACCAACTGGAACTTTAATTCTCTCTAACGTAACCATGTAATGATGTAATGATGCTAATTATTCAGATCAGAGGAGCCTGAAGTTTTTGACTCTTCTGCAGGACGTGGTTCAGACCGCGTGTGCAAACAGGCGGGTCTACCTGAGGCCAGGTGCTGGATCAGCAGGCGGTGGCACTGGTTCCAGTATCGGGCTCGGTACAGGTGCAGGGCCTGCTGGTGTCTGTCGCCGTCGCGGTGGGCTCGGGTGGCCTTGGCCTCGTGGATCCACCGCTCCGGGATCAGCAGCTGCTCGGTCAGGAAGCGCTCCCTGCGGACCGAGTCCTCCGTCTCCTGCAGGGGGCAGTGCAGCGCCAGCATCTCCCTCACTGCTCGCTCCCTCTGACTGAAGACGCAGAGAAGAAGATCAGACAGGAAACAACGAGCTGAGATCTAAAGTGAGGACGGCCTTCAGAACAAAGCGGGCCGGATCACCGAGCCAACACGCCTACAGCTGAGAGCCGTCAGCTGTTTCCATGAGACTCGAGGATTCAAAGATCCGAGTCGTAAAACAACCTGAGCCCTCTTTGGCTCAGAGCCAAGCTGCTGAAGAAACGCCGTGCTGGCGGCGCGGTGAACGTACGCGTGCTCGGGGATGTGCAGCAGGATGAAGACGGCCATGTGCCACAGGCCGGCGCTCTCCAGCTGCGCGGCGTAGCTGGCGTGGAGGAGGCCCTGCCGTGGGGAGCTCAGGTGGGTGTAGTGCAGCGCCTGCAGGACGCCCCACAGGTGCCAGCTCAGGCGGTAGTCCAGGCGCTCCCAGGTGACGGCGAGAGGCTCCAGCAGCTGCTGCAGGCCGTAGTGCCTGCAGGGCGACAGGAGAAGCGTTAAAGTAGCGCTCTGCACGTTTTACCCAACCAGCGGCTGAAGCCTGGTTACCTGTCGCTGTAGAGTTTGAGCAGGTGGAAGCAGAGGTCGTACAGCGGCCGTTTGGACGCCTCCTCCAGATCTGGCTGCTCCGCCTCAAGGTATGGAGGCAGGGGTGCACAGGCGTACTTCCCCGCCTCACACAAGCCCTGCAGGACAGAAACAACGATCACCGATCAGCACGAACACAAGCAGGTCACTAGCTACACCCGTAACACCGCACACGCCGCCCTCTGCTGAACACTGAGACGAAGCTTTACGAGTGTAAATGTAACCTGAACGCTCGACAGTCAGAAGTCAAAGAAAAATCAGCGGCGGCTCACCTGAAAGGCGGCTTCGTATCTGGCGAGGGCATCGGCCACAGAGGCAGTCGGGGGCAGCATGAACCAGAGGTGGACGGCCACGCAGCGCTTCCAGTCCAGCTCGGCGCACACGTTCACCAAAGAGTCGGTGGACTGCCACACCTGCAGAGAACACCGTCAGCATCCAACCACAGCGGAAGACTGAGTGGAGGTTGTGCAGATCTCTGCAGGCCCTGATTTCACCCTGACGTCAGCTTTATAATTTACAAGCATTATTAACATGGATGCAACGACTGAAGTCACTGAACAATAACCACGAGAGAAGCTCGTGAAAATATTTCTTGTTTTACACGCTGTCGATTCTTTCCTGGTAGGACGTGATGCGCCAAAACCAGCAGAAGGTGGCACTAATTCAGGTGGTTAGCTGACGACCGCTAACACCACAGAAGAAGATACTGCATGTGTCACATTAGCTTTATAGACTCTGGTCATGGCGTCATACCGGTTTCCCGGCGAGCAGAGCGAAGATGCGGAGTCGCTCCTCGGGCAGGTAGCAGTCGGTCTGCATGCGGTGCCAATCGGCGAGCTGAAGGGCGAGAAGGTCCCTGCAGTACTGCGAGCCCACGGCCTGAGACAGCAGCAGGGACAGACGATGGTCTCCTGGACGGACAAACAGTTCAGTCGGAGGTTTCATTACAGACTGGAAAACGTGTCGCCGTGTCTACTGAGCGCCACATTCATGACTCATCGCTGCTACTTCCTGTTTGAGCGAGTGAACCTCACCTTCCTTCTGGGCGAGTCGGCACGCCTCGCTGATGCGGTTTCCCGTCAGGTAGCTGAAAACTGCGTCGACATGGCGATCTTTCCCGGCCAAAGCCACCTCCTCCTCCACCCTGTGGGAGGCACCGTGGGACAGCCAGGCCGAGAAGCTCCGCCTCCTCTCCAGCTGCTGCTCGTACTCGCTGAGCACCTCGGCCTCCTGATCCGAGGGGCCCAGCCGGCCCCACAGCGCCTCGCACAGAGTCCAGACCTCGGCCCAGTACCCCAGCAGCGCTGCAGAGAGAGAGCGCGTTTAAACCGGCGTCAACACCAACGCGTCGTCTTTCAGCTGTGATGTCATCACTTACGCTCAGTGTCGCCTCGTCTGTCTTTCAGCTCGGCGATCCACTCGGCATACTCGTGCAGCGCCGCCACGCCGGGCTGTGGTCGCACCGCAGGGCAAGCGGAGCTGTCGGGGACCTCCACGATGCTGTGCTTCAGGCAGATCTCCAGGGGGCGCTGCAGCACCGCCTGGCTCTCTTCATCTTCCTCTTCTTCAATGGTTTTCCCTCTGGGAGGCTCCAGACCCACCACCTGCTCCACCACTACCTTGTAGGGGCTTTCTGTGAGTCTGCAGAACCAAATCAAGCAGTTTAATGGAGCTGATCTGTGGAGGGCGCGCGCCCTCCTCGCCGGCGAGGAGGAGGGCGCGCCGTGGAAGTAAAACCATTTAAGATCAACGGCACATTACATCAAGGTGAACCGTACAGGCACATGAAAATCTGCCTGTACGGTTAACCTTACATGATGGAGTCATGTTGTCATGGTAACTATAGACGCAGCCTGGCTGATGTGTTGGCGTGCGGCGTGTTCGTGGCTCTTACGGTTTGCTCCTGGCAGGTTTCGGCAGGAAGCTGAAGTCAGTCTTTGCAGTCAGTTCTTGGTGCTCGAACTGCTTGGACGTTGGCGAGCTCAGCCGGCTGCCGCAGTGTGCGAGCGTCCAGCCGGGACCCCACCCGACCCGGAAGGAGCGCACAGCGAACAGCCCGGTGTCCATGAGTAAACCTCCCTGAAAAACAGCGGCCCGACTTTGAGCTTAGGGGGAGAACTTGTCTCCTCTCGGAGAACCTGCCGTTCACATGATGCTTTACAGACTCTGACCTCTGACCTCTAAACTGGATTTCTAAGCGTTAACAGGACTCAGTGACACGTGACCGTCACTTTGAGCACTCGAGGTGTTTTCAGAGGAAACGCCGACCTCCTGAGCACCAACCTTCCCGTGAGTGATCGACTCTTTGAGGGGGACGGGGCCGCCGAGCCGCCGAACGCCAACAGTCCTAAATGAAGGCTCCGGAGTCCGGGAGGGCAGGGTGAAGGGGGACGGGCCAGGCCCCGCCCACTGCAGAGAGCGGGGAGCTTCAACGCCGGCTGGAGACGGCCGTGATGGAGGAAGGAGAGGGCGGGGAGAGTCTGACAGCTGAGAGAGGCCCGAGGTGAATCGAGCCTGAAGGAGACCGCCGGCTGCAGAGCGACAGAAGTTTGATTACGTCGCCGCCATTTTTACTGAAGCTTCAAACTGTTAACAGACTGATGAGAAACATCGTGTGAGGGAGCGAGCGGGCGTTTCATACCAGAGGGTCGGCCCTGAGCGGGCGGCAGGACGAGGCGAGGAGGCGAGACATCCGCGGAAACCTTCATCGCCGCGTGATCGTGGAACATGTCGGTGTCATCGTCGTCCTCAGCAAACAGGGACGCCTTCATGATCTGAAGACGAGACAATTTTACTGAACAGACAAACTGCAGAGTGAAGTAAAAGGCTCAGGTTGCCTCGGTAACCCCCTGATGTAGCCTCGTTTAAACACGTTTGCTAAAGAAGGTCAGAGCGGATCGCCACGTGACTCTAAAACCATTTCCTGCCAGTCACACATTCATTTATATAACATTATGTATGATAATGTTATAATACATAGTGTTAAATGCATTATTCACCATTTGGTCTTTAAAAAAAACAAACAAACAGGCCTTGTGATGCACTTCCTGTGGGCGGAGCTCATAGCTGTACCTGGAGCGTGTGTGGGTTGATCCCCAGCGTAGAGGCTATGTGGCCGGATGCAGATATGCCGTCGAGCTCTGAGGAGGCCAGACCGCCGAGCTTGGAGATCGTCGTGTCCGTCTCCCCCGCCAGCAGGTCGCCGTCTTCCTCTCCTCCCAGCATGCTCTCTGTCGGGAAGCTCTGGGTGATGTCAGCCATGTCGCTGTCGAGCTCGATGGCGCCGCCCTGGTGCTCCATGATGGCGATGGCCTGAAGGCAAACAGACATGGCAGTGATTTTGCTGCTTCTCAGTTTTCATATTCAGAGTTTACAGAGCGTGCTCTTTATAGACGATGTGGGCGGAGTTCAGAGATCGTGCCACCTGATGGCCCCGCCTCTATGTGTTACCTGTGGTTTTGCTACTTTAACACACCTTCATGTCGGATCCTGGACAAAATGTTTGCACGTCTCTTCTTGTGCCGTGTTCGGTCGTGTTCCAATAAAATCTGAATCGAGCCGAGCACTCACCGACAAACAGCCCAAAAAACATTTTTGTCAAACCAGGTGGGAATAAAACAGGCGGGTTCTCCTCTTTATCAGCCAATCAGAGCTGAGCTTCTCTCTGGAGTAACGACCATCTTCACACAAAGTTTACAGACCAAAGTTCAAATGTCTTCATTAACTTTATTTGTTTTCATTCATTTCAACGAGGAAATGTTACATTTTGTCACAAATTCAATCAGGTTTCTATAAAAATCTCCCTCATAACATAAACAGAGTTTGTTTACAAAGATCAAACCGTCTGTCAGCGTCTAAACATCACAAAAACACGAAACAGCAAAACGTTTGTGTAGATGAGTGAGAGGCGCTTGGACCCCCGGGCGCTCCTCCAAAGAACTGACCCTGAAACGCCCCTTTTTTTCTTCTACTTCACGGCTTCTGTAAAACTGACCCGACCTTTCACCTCGCGACCTTCTCACAGGTGATAAGCCTGTCGTCTGTTTCCGACTCTCGGAGAATCAAGCGTCTGCGATCTTTAGTTCTGGAAACCTCTTGGACTATCGCAGCGCTCGCCGAACATGAAGAACGCCGTTTGTAGAGATGTGTCTGTTCTTGTTTCTCAGTTTATTGGTAAAAGAAAAAAGTGAGTTTTTTGCTTTGAATATAAATATTTTGACTCTGTCTCGACGTTCTTCGCTCCTCTGTCATCGTTAACGCTGAACTTCCTTCGTTAATCCTGTAAAACTCCTGGATGCGTCTCGTTATTCTCAGACTGCATTACAGCAGCTCAAAGTCGGCTCCTTATTGAGCGCTCTGTTCCTGACCTTTGACCTTTATGTCACACAACTCCTTCACTCATAAATCACCGACGTCTGACAGTAAAAGGATTTAAAACGGAAAACGTCACACGCTCGCCGGCGGCGCCGTGGAGCCAGTTCTGCCTTTGTCCAACATTTCCCAAATGATTAATATGCGAGATCAGGGTCATGTGTAATCTGCATCCACGAATCAGTGGTGACTTTCTAGAGCCACTGGTGGAACTGGTTCCACATCAGGCAGAGCGCTGACGCTGCACAGCTGCTCCGAGTGAAAATGATCAAAATCAAAAAGCTTCAAACTTAAAAACAAACAAACAAAAGACTGAAAACGTCTGGTTAAAATCGACCTGCGAGCACACCATTGGGTGAAACGCTCCTTTAATCAGTGGCCTCAGTGAGGAGGAGGAGGGTGAGTGTGGGAGGGCGCGGGCTGCTCTACCTGAGCCTGTGGCGCCACCTGCTGCTGAGAGGGGGGAAGCTGTTGCTGCTGCAGCCGGGAGGGAGGGAGCGTCAGCGTCTTCAGCTTCTTGGCTTCCGCTTTCAGCGGGACGTCCTCGTCTTCGTCCGAGTCCTGCAGGCCGTACTTGGAGAAGTGCGCCACCTGAGGAATAAAGAGGGGGAGGAGTCAGATACACCTGAGAACCACACAAACAGAAGTGACTCCATCATTTTTATCTAAGTGTTGTGGATCTGAACTTGCTGAAAACATTCAAACATCAACGAACGTAAACGAGGACGGTGCTGACGTTCATCAGGTGTCACGCCACAGCAGCGGGCAGCGAGCGCGCTTTAATCACATAAACTGACCTCGAACACCCAGGACCCGGTCTCAGGTCGGTACTCCAGGAAGCGAGCTCCCTGCTTGCGCGACGCCTTCTCCAGCCGGCCCTCGTAGTTCATGTCGCTCAGACGCTCGGGGCTCCTGATCTGGGTGCAGGCCGTCTTGTCGTTCGGCCAAACGCCGTCCAGAGTCACCTCCGCGCGCCTGCGAAAACACAGATCCACATCAGGACAGGAAGCGGAGGCAGAACGCCACAGGTTGATTAACCCTCTGGGGTCGAGGGTATGATCACACGTTTTTGACTACTTTTGATTTTACCTTTAAAAACTGTTCGCTTCCTTTGGTATCATTTTTCATTTTAACATTAACACAAAAACATAAAAGTAATATTTACTCTAACAACCACAAACACGTTTAACAAACCATTTTCATGGTTTCGACTTGAAATGCAAACAAGTTCCATAAATCCATTTAACTAAAAATGCAGTTAAAGTGTTTGAACCATTTAAACCTATTTATAGAACAATCACGTGTTCTGCCACACGCGTGATTTGTGCCACTCCATGAAAGCGTCACAGGACAGAAGAGCACATCACTTCCTGTTTCCCACCTGGAGGCAGTGTTTACATCATAATCTGCCTTCGGTGGCGTTTTGGCAGAACGGTGACATTCAGCAGTCGCCTCAGTGCGCGGTGCTGCCAACTGCTTTGTTGTGCACGTCGAAACAATAAGTACACAACGAAACACTAACTACACATTCACACGCTGAACAACACCTCTCAAAACTCTCTCCCCTAAACTTCCTCCTCTTCCTAAACAACCAGATGTCACATGTTGCCATATCATTTTGTGATTGGTCGATACGCTAAATTCTTCCACCAATAGGGAAGGGGTGGATTTTTCTTCTCGCTGGCCAGCAGCGAGCGCCGTCCTTACTTTTAGAAAAATGAGGTGAACGAATCCTGTAAGTTAGCTTGTTTTTAAACTGAAATCTTTTTTCCTTTGAGACGTTCGTTTTGGTTTGTAAGGTTTCCCGTCATTTCCTGTCGCTTACCTGTTAAGCCCCTCCCCCTCCGGCGGCTTGCTCTTGTCGTCCGGGTACACGATGACCTCTTTGCGTCTGAAGTGGACGATTTCGTCGAGGTTCAGTCCCGACACGTTCACCTCGCCGGGGAAGAAGATGGAGCCGTAACCTGGAAAAGCAGATCGGTGAAGAGCGGTGAGACAGCTGTCCAATCAGAGCCGACTTCAGCTCAAACCTGTTAGCGTACGACTGAAGTATGACATCACACGTGCGCAGGCGGTACCTTTCCTGCCGATGGTGAAGTTCTCCACGATGCACTCCCCGTTTTCGTCCACCATGTCGGCGAGCTCGTCCATGGAGGGGATGGTGTAATAGCCCACACGATTCAGAACGATGCCTGAAAACAGCAAAGCAAACGCGCGTCTTTTACCGTCCAGCGAAGGAAATGCGGACGGAAGCTGAAATCAGCGAGCACGCTCAGTTACCTGCAGGGTGCGGAGACTGCTGGGACAGCTGCTGCTCCTCCTCTTGCTCCTCCTGCAGAGACTCCTCGCCGAAGGACGCAGACACGTCATCGTTGCTCAGCTGAAAAAACAAAAAGCTCAGAATCAGCCGCGATTCTAGCGTGCTGTGCCGCCTCGGGCCACTAGGTGGCAGCAAAATGTAAAAGTTCAGAAGCAGTGAAGAAAACGAGGAGCTGCAAAACGGGATTAATGTTTCTAATTTGTTCAGCTGATGTTCGGGACTCGAACACTGATTTATTTGTGCCGCTGATTCTGCAGCTCAGCTTAAATCGGCGGTTAGTTTCGTGTTCGTGGTTAAATCTCACAGCTGCTAGTTTATCGTCCGATATCGTAACTACGTTATTGTGGCGCTCGTTCTCTGCTAGCGACGACACGCTTGGGGAGGCGGTGATGTTTGTTCTGGTTCTGACCTCGAGGCCGTTCCTCGAGCCTTTGTGCATGTTCAGGTCGCCGATGGTGTCCTGCAGGCTGGCGTGGGCGCGGCCCTGTGGGATTGGCTTGGCGATGGGGTTGACGTAGAACTGGGTGACCTCCGGGTCGTCGTCGGCCCGCCTGCCGGGGCCCGCCACCCTCCTCAGCTGCTCCTCTTCCTCCTCCACGTGGCTGCAAATAGGAGAACATGGCGAGGGGAGGAGAGAGAAAGGAAACGTCAAAGCGGCTCATGCCTGAATCAGCGCTGCAGTTTCTACGGTCATGTTACACTTTTGACTCTCAGAGACGTGACAGCCAATAGGAACGTGGCGAGACCTGTGTCCGTTCTGTGGGTACTCTGACGGCGAGGCAAGGTCGTCGCTCTCCTTGTTCAGAGGACTGCTGTACTGACTGTTGTTCAGGTTCTTCAGCACGAGCTTCTTGATGCTCTTCCTGTGGAGGAAACGGACAGCGTTACCTGTCGGCATGCGCACGGTCATATTTAACTTTGCCGCTGCGTGGCGAGCGGAGGTGTACCTCGGCACGAAGGCTCCGTTGGTGAGCGACGGCTCGTCGTCATCCAGGCCGTCAAACAGCTGCGACTTCGAGGCTCCGGAAGACGTCAGCGCTTTGGGCCGCACCCTGGTCGCAGGACGCGGAGTCAGCTTGTAGTGAGTGGGCGTGGTCAGAGCCTTCTGAGCCGTCGGATTGGTCGGTTTCAGGCGCTGTCAGAACAAAGAAGAGATGCAGATTACAAGTTAACTTACAGCTTTGTATTACTTTATGTAATAAATTCTACGTTCCTGTCACTGGTGTTTAGTTTTCCGTCTTCATTCATGTTGGAAGTGACAGCAGAGCGGTACGTTTGAATTTTTCATAAGTCTCTCAGTCAGAACATGCTATATCATGCTTAAGTGGAAGCTAGTGAGCTCACTCCCTGCTAACTTCTAACTCTGTTAAATGTCATAAATTCTGTTTTCATGGATGCCTGGATGTTACACCTGGTAGAGCAGAACGCTGATCATTTTGTCAAAGATGAAAGAATTTAGACAGTTTTTAACTCTCAGTGATGTCACAATGTTCGTTTGACTTTGGGACCAGAAGTGAACGGAGTTTAGGACCCAGATTCCTCAGCGAGGCTCCAGACTACGGTAGCCCTAATGCTCCGACAATCCATCAAGTGGTGCGGCTTCGTAGCTTAGCAAAGTTGTACTAAAACATTTTGACTGATTGCTGTGCACCATGTACCACATAAAATCGGTTCAAGGTCAGTAAGCACAACCAGAATTCATACATAAGGCGCTCAGTCGACTTCTGAGAAAATTAAAGGATTTTAAGTGCGCCTTATAGTAGGGCTGTTCATATAACGATATATCGGATGACTATATAAAAACATTTATCGTTTCATTTTACGCTATCGTTTGTTTCGTGGTGTAGCAAAATAAACCGTTTACAGCAATATTTTTTCATGGTTCTGATGTCGCTGTAGTGGCTATATTAATTTATTAAAGTTCTCTCTTTCTCTTATATTTAATATCACCACACTACGGACGGACAAGCGCCTGTTTTTATGCGTTGTCGTTAGCAACAACAACAGTAACAGCATCGCGTGTCCGCTTGTTTATGTTCCACGTAAACCTTTCACAATAAGGCTCAAGATCCTGTTGAGACTTTTCAAAATAAACTGAATCACGTGAAAGATGCAGAGTGTTTACAGAGGAGAAGCAAAAAAAGGGCCGTCAGGTGCTAAAAAATAAACCTTAGACTCAAACGTTAGAACAGCACAGCCCTACCTTATAGTGCAAAAAATATGGTATACAATACAGTTTTATTTATATAGCACATGTAAAAACCTGAAGGCTCACCAAAGTGCTTCACAGTAACACAGAGAAGCAACACAAGTCATTTTAAGTACAGATCGGGCACTAGCACAGAAGGGAGGCACTAATAGACAGGAAGAGTTAATTAAAATATGCATCAACTAGGGCTGTGCGATATGACCAAAATCTCCCGATATAAAACATCTATCGTCCGATAACGATATAAATCACAAAAATGTAACATTTTCTGTGAATTCTGTGAATCTTGGGCAGCTCGACTTGTGTGAAGTGTTTCCAGCTGGGCGTCATGTAGCTGGAGTCGAGTATTTATTACACGGCGTGCTGCGGGGAGAAGCCTGTTCTGCCATCTTCTGTCTCAGTCCGTTATTACACTCTTAAATCCTGCTACCTTTTCCTGCGTCTTTCGTGATCTTACAAAGCTTCAAACGACGCGTCGACTATTAAATTAGTCGTCGACGATTTTGATAGTCGACGAATGGTGGCAGCCCTACTCCCACTAATATGTTTTTGTTTGAAAATACATCTTTTTCTCTGAGTTTTTGCCTCCTGTCCACACTGAGGCGTTTTGAAGATGCTCTCTGAAGCGAATACATTTGGAAACGCTGTTTTTGCATTGCAGTGTGGACAGCAAACCCGGAGCCTTCTCGAAAATAATGACACATTTTAGTCATATGATGCAGTCATGTGACAAACTAAGACAGCGGAGGGCATTACACAGCAGTTGTTTTGTTTGCTCTCAGTTTTGACGGCCCTGTTAAAGATCAACATCAGTCTGCACGTGCTCCAGAGAGCTTTTCTTCAAATTCTTTAATTCTCACTCACTTTGGAACTTTGTACTTTTGTGTTACTCACAGCAACAACTCCACCTCATTGTGAGTCCATTTAAAAAACTTTCAAAGAGCCGGAAATAAGCGGCAGACAGAAATGAGGCAGGCAGAATCTTCTTACGTTTCACGCATGCGCAGCACTGGAACGTCAGCGTTTTTGGCCATTTCGATGTGGACGCACAACTCTGTGAAAACGACTGAAAAGTGTGGACTTTGAGCGTTTTCAAATGAAAACACCGCTTTCAAATTTGTCTGGGTTAGTGTGGACGTAGCCTACTGCGGGGCAGAAGCTCGAGTTTGACGGCTTCTTTGCCGTGAAGTTAAAACTGAAAGTAAATCCTCATCTTTGGATCTCGATAGAATTTAAAAATAACTTCGTACATGAGCAGCTGGAGCTCATCAGCTACGCCACCCTTACCTCCTCCTTCTTCTTGGGGTCTGAGAGCGGGTTTCTGAAGAGCGGCGAGTCTCCGTATGGCGAGTACGCCAGCACGCTGAGCTGCTGCTGGAGCATGGCCTGCTGGGCAGCCGCTGCATTGGGATCTGTGAGGGCTGGAAATGAGAAGACGTTAACGCTCCACGTGTGCCCGTGGGGACGTGAAACAGCAGCCGGAGGGCAGTTTGAGTCACATCTTTACCAGCAGCATAAAAGAAACATGAACGAACTAAATGATGACGTTTTAACAGCATCAATCTGTCCTCATCTCTAAAACATGTGGCCGCTCACCGACGGGCTGCGTCGCTCCGAATCCCAGGGTGCTCGTTCCACTGTTGAACCCAGTTGTTCCGAACGTCCCCATCGTTCCCAGCGCGGTGCCCAGTTTGTTCTGGGTGTTGCCAAACAGTGTCTGCCCGGGGCCGACTGCTGGACACACAGACGTGGACAAACTGACCGTTTAGTTTTTTCTGGCTGACTGAGCAGAGGTGAGTGTCCTAGTTAAAGCAACGAGGCAGTTACTGGGTACCGTTGCTGGGTCTGTTACCTGTTCCAAAGCTGGTTCCCAGTCCGGTCCCCAGCGCTCCAGTGGTGGACTTGTTCCCAAACAGTCCTCCTCCAGCAGGGTTTGCACCGAAACCTGCAGCCAGACAATCAAACAGGACGAGCTGAAGAGCCGGAGGCGCAGAAACTTTGACATCGTCACATATTTTCAGCTGACTTACCAAAGGTGGAGGTGTTGGTTCCGGTTCCCAGTGTGAGGGTGGGCTTGTTCCCAAAAAGGCCGGTGGTGGTGCCGAAGGACGGGGCACTGGTGGTGGTGGTGCCGAACCCGGCTGTCTTGTTACCGAATAAACTCTGCTGCAGAAGCCAAAGTCACAGGATACGTAAAGGACCTAAAACTTATCACTCAAACTTAAACTCAGCCTCAGGACTACAAAAGAGCTCCGAGTGCTCAAAGAAGCATCTGCCTGGAAATACACGAGCTTCCCCGCGTGCTCTGGGATATTTGTTCTCGAGTCATTAAAGGCATCCTCCTGAAAACAGGCGCACCCGTTAACTCTGCTTTAACCTCGTGGTTTGGGATGTTTGGCGCTAACAGCGTGGAGGAAGCTAACAGCGAGGGTGCAGGGTAAGACTCTCACACTGAGCTGCAACCCAGCTTTAAACAGATCCGTAAATGATAAGTTATTTTTTTACAGTTTTGTCCTCCTGTCACTTCACTATGAAACACCATAATCGCTGATTTATTTTACCGTTAACAGGTCAGAGTTCACAGATTGTTAATCCACACCAGTAACAGCAGCTCTGCTCATGGATGATGCTTAAACGTGTTGGTTTTTAAAAGACTTGATAACTTCTGCCAGTAAAGACATTAAAATCTATGTTATTGAGCTTCTCTTTAGTTGTAAATGTGGTTGAAACCCTGCAGCACACGCCCTGCTGCATTTGATCATCCATCTCTTTCCCTGCTTTTATAGAATAAAGAATAAGTCGTTGCTTCTTTATTTCAAACTGTCCTCACAAACAGCAGAGCACATAATCGTAAAACGCACACAGGCCGGACACGAACGAAGCGCCGTGTCCTTCAGACTGAAATCAGACTGTGCTTCACTTCAAACTGTATGGACACAGAGTTGTTTGCCATCACAAACAAGAGTTTGATGAGGAAACATCTGATGAGGGGAGGAGCTGCTGCACGCCGGGGGCGCACACACACACACACACACACACACACACACACACACACACACACACACAAATAATTCACAACTGGACAATAATGGGTCTGCTCTGATCCCAACCTGAGTGCCGACATTCCCAAATCCAGTGTTGGTTTGGCCGAACAGGCCCGTGGCTGTCCCGAAACCAGTGGCGGTGCTGGTCTGAGCTGAGCCGAACAAGCCGCCCGACTGAGACGCCGCCGTGTTCCCAAACAAACCCTGAAGAAACATCCAAACAACCTCACTGTGACTTCAAACAGCTTCAGAGTCAAGAGAAAACATGCTGCACCGCACCAACACAGAGGCAGCTGAAAGTCAAGCTGAGACGACAGCAGTGTTGGGCAAGTTACTTTGAAAAATTCATTATAGCTACTAGTTACTTCTTCAAAAAAGTAACTGAGTTACAAGATTCTAAAAGTAATTAATAAGTTGTAAAGTAACTATTGCGTTACTTTAAAAAAAAAAAAAAAGTTTAACCCTCTGGGGTCCCGGGTGTAATCGGCCATTTTTGACTAGTTTTGATGTTTCCTCCACATTTCACCTTTAAAAACTATTTACTTTGTTTGGTCTCATCCTTTTCAGCACAGCCTCACGTGTCTGAATCTACAGTCATGTTTTCATTTTGACAGACTGTACTAACACAATTGATCTAAAATCAGACAAACATAAAATCCAAGTAGAAAAGGTTTTATTTTTTCTACTGTAACAACCACAAACATGTTTATTGATCATATTTCATAACTTTAAATGCAAATATAAATCGTCAGTTTTAAAATCATATCCACACGTTTTGCAAACAAAGTTATTTGCAGCCATTTACCTTTGACCCTTTTTTTTTTTAAACCATTTCAAACTATTTACAGAACAATCAGCTGTTCTGCATTCAACAAGATGCCACACAAAATGTCATGTTGCAGTATCATGTTTTGATTGGTCGACATGGTGCATTTTTCCACCAACGGGCTGTTTTTGTTTTGTTTATTTTGCTCATAGGCGGAGCGTGCTCGCTGCGCTGTCCTTAGAGAAACGTGACGAAACTATTGAGGAAAAACACGTTTATCACGACTGGTTTTACGTGGCCGATCAACACAATTTATAAACTGGTATATATCACCGTGTTGCTTTGTCATCTTGAAGTGGTCATGTGATTGGCTTACCACGACTACTTTATTCTTCCTCAGTCAAACAGCATGTGATTGTTTTGCCCCCTGAGCTCCAGGTGTTGTGCCAAAAAGTGGTCGTCGGGCAGAAAGTGATCGCAGGAGCGCGCAGCTGCTTAAAGCTGCAGCATCCAGACTACTTACAGCTACTTCCTGCAGCTGATATAAGATGCTGAACCAGCTGAACACAGCTTCAACCATCTGTTTCTTGAAAAACAATAATGCGACCGCACTGCATTTTCTTGTTAGTAACAGTAACGCCGTTGTAACGATAGAAATAGTAATTAGTTAGATTACTTGTTACTGAAAAAAGTAACGCCGTTATTCCCATCACTGGACGACAGCGTGTGCTTTGGCTGCTAAACGAAACTGAATCAAAGTGAAGCCGAGTCTGCTGGTTTCCACCTGCAAGTCTTTACTTTTTGTGGCTGCAGGAGTGAAACTGTGTGAAAATGAGCAGCAATCAAACTCAACCTGATGTGTCAGAAACAGTGAAGCGGAGCTAGTCTCACCATGCTGCTGGTGTTGGCCTGTCCTATCGTGTTGGTGTTTCCAAAGGAGAAGCCGGTGCTCTGGGCGGTGGTGGTCGCACCAAAGGGCTTGAAGAGGCTGCCGGCCTGCTGCTGGGTCTGCTGACTGAACAGGCCGCCTGTGGTCGCGCCAAAACTGCCGGTAGTTGCTGAACAGACAGAGACACGCACGTCACTTCACTTGCTCTCATCAACACTTCTTATTGTTTGTGGGCTCTACGTCACAGCTACTTACGCCCTCCGAAGGTGCTCTTGTTCTGGCCGAAGGAGAAGCTGCTGTTGGGAGCCGAGGATCCGAAGAGGCCGGTGGTGGCGCTGGGCGTGGCCGTGGCCTGGCCGAAAAGACTGCCGGTTCCCGGGGCCATCGGGTTGGTTGGGCCTTTCCTGCCCGCCTGGTAGTCCTCCAGCCTCAACTCCTGCAGGGAGAGGAAGAAACAACATCGTCAAACAACAAAACTGAGATTTTAGTGGCTGCGTTTAAGAGCCGCGGCCAGCCGAGTGAAAACGGACCTCCAGAGACTTGTTCTCGTACTCCTTCATGGCAGTGATGCACTGGTGCTTCGTATTGATGCTCGTTGTCACGCCCGCCTTCACCATTGTGTCACTTCCTGTCGGAGGCTGAAGGAGGGAAAACAAATGTAACACAGAGCATAAAAACAGTGAGACGTTTAGTGTCTGAGGAGCAGAAAGACGATTAAAGGGGAAGAATAGTCACTCACGTTGAACTTCACGGTCGTTCCCGGCTGCTGAGTGGCGGAGAACCCCGAACCTCCAAACAGGGACGTAGCCCCGCCGAACGGGTTGGAGGTGGTGTTGGTGGAGCCGAAGAGGCCGCCGCTGCTGCTGGTGCTCGTCCCGAAGCCTGAAGAGAGAGTTCACGTCATTATGGGCCGAACAGAAGGAGAGTCGGAGCAGCTGCTTCAAACACAACAACGTCATTTTTCTCATATTTACATAAAACTGTAAACATGCTTTTTGTTCTTTAAGGTTTCTGATTTTCTCGTTGTCGTCGCTGCGGCGATTTATCGTTTTTAATAAAAACGAGAGTGAGGGTTTGGAGGGTTCTCACTTCCAAACGAGGTGGCTTGCTTGGCACCGAAAGCATTGTTCTGCTGGGAGAAGAGTCCGCCGGTGGTGCCTGTGCCAGTGTTGCCAAACAGGCTGGTGGAGGTGCCGCTCGCCGCGCCGAAACCAAAGCCGGTGCTGGTGGAGGAAGTTGCCGGCTGGCTGAACGTGCTGGACCCAAAGAGCCCACCTGAAGGAGCAACACGGACAGGTCAGCACTTACGAGTTTTCCTTCTTTAGACACGCCCCTCATGACTAAGCCGCCTCTGAAGGATCATTTTACTGGATTTGTACAGAACGGGCCGAGAGCAGAAAGGAAGCTTTGAACCGACAGTTTCTCTGCAGTCCTGCAGCCCATCACGCATCAACAAAGCAAAACTGAAAAACCACATGAATCCATCGGAGACAGCGCCGAGCTGCGTTGAGATGTTGTTGGAAAATCTCATCTATGCACACTGAAGCACCACAAACATTTTTGCTGAATGAAACACAAACCTGGTTTACTCTGCGTGGATCCAAACAGTCCTCCAGTGTTTGTCGTCGCCCCGAATGCAGACGTGCCGAAGCCTCCCGCCGTCCCAAAGCCCGTGTCTGGAGAAAAGAGACCAGATGAAGACACAATGATTCATGTCCACCTCTATCAGAGGGAACTGTGTTTTTCTATCTGTGAGATATTTAGTCTCTGCGTTACCGCGGGCCCTCGCGTTGCAATGATCAGTCTGCTAATAGTGAAAACATCGACTGCCTCCTGATGTTTCACTTTTGTTTTTGACAATTTGAAGCTCTATTACGCTTCAGGATTTCAAACTGAAGCGTAATGAAACTGTGTGTGTGTGTGTGTGTGTGTGTGTGTGTGTGTGTGTGTGTGTGTGTGTGTGTGTGTGTGTGTGTGTGTGTGTGTGTGTAAATCCTAATGATGTGCTGCTCTCATCATTTCTTCCACATTAGTTTGGATATTTGGCATTTCTGACTCGCCCGAGGCATCGAGCTCACGCTCCTGTACAAAAAGAAATTCACTTACTTTGCTGACCGAAGGTGGACGAGGTGCCAAATCCTCCCGCCCCGCCACCGAAGGGAGTCCCAAATGATTTGTTGAACATCTTGCCCTGCTAGCAGGACAGCATAAGTCTCTGTGGACACAAACACCACCGTACAGTTTAGACCAAACGTTTATCTTCAGTCCCGCCGACTAACCGATCGAGGCAGCAGCAGATGTGCAGCTTCTGTTTTCTGCTGCCGTGTTTGTGGATGGTGTCTGATGGAGAGCAACAGCTTCACTTAAACACACACTGGATCTTTCAGGTTTAGCTTGTATGTCTGTTTAGGGGTGTGGTTTACTGCTGCAGGTAACACACTGACCGTAGATCACGCCTTAAAGACACTTTAGTGTCCCAGCTGAGGAAAAACCTTCTGAACAGCAGGAGGAAAACTTCTCTGACGTCACTCAAATTAAATGTTCGGTATCAGCTTCTGCTCTGAGAAACCACATTTACAAACAGAACTTTGGCTTCAGCCTCACATCCACAGAGGACTTTAGAAGAGCCAATGAGCATGACTCATAGTGTCACGTCTTTGGATGGTGGGAGGAGCCGGAACCAGAGGAAATGCCGAGCTCTGTTTTTAACCCAGACGTGACGACAGAGGAGCGTGTCCAACCGTGACACTGCACTCTCACTGGTTCAGACCAGAAGCTCCATCCAGCTGTTAAACTGCACAGGCAGCAACTGTTACAGGCAGAAGAACAGCAGGACGCAGCATTTGCAGTGTTACTCTCTACAACAGGAACACACTTACACTCAGCCGCTGCAAAGCTTGGACCAAAAGCTCTACAGCTTTTACGTCTCATTACAAATAAGGGAAGGAGGAACACCATCAGGTGGTGTTCAGCTCTGTCCTGTTGTTGCTCATCAGTGCAAACGCTGCTTCGGTGTGCAGGAGCGCCTTTCAGCAAGTGTTTGTGGGAAGGAATTTAATTACAACAGTACTCACAATCCTGTGACTACAGTGTTACGATGAAGTCTTCTTGTGTATATTTGAGAACACGAGGACAACGACTGCGCTCACTCCTGATTAGAAATCACTGCACTTCCTGTTCTAAAGCATCTTTTGTGCAGGTTAGGTGTTCTGGAGCTCCCGATCTCCTCCGAGTACATTTGACACACGACACATCGGCTCTGATGCGTTTTAGATGAAAAACAAATCTTTGTGTAGGATAATTAACTCTGGGCTCTTTCTACATGTTCGAACATGCAACAGCATTTCTCCTACAGAGACACTGAAAATCACACATTCACTGACTTTTATACCTTTACTCATTCAATATTCGCACCTTGTTTTTACTGTGGTTCATGACCCTCTTACACACAAGAAATGCCAGGTGTTGGTTCCAGCTGTGGTTTGTTGTTTTGTTTCAAATCATGTTTTTCATTTATTCTCTTTGTCAGGGATGGAAACAGACACATGAACCCACGAGTCAAACCTCCGATCTTCATCTCGCTCCACGAATCCACAGTCAGGAAGCATTTAAGGTGGAATTCTTTAAATGCTTCACGGGTACAAAATGACCTCAGCTGACGGAAACTGCACGCGTTTACCCTTACCCTTGTTTTAATGACTTCTCTGAGCACATTATCACGCTATCGGTCATTTCTCGCCGACCTCGATTCGCCTCCACGTGCGGCTAACCGAGCTGATCCGCCGGTTAGTCACAAACATCCGAAACACAAACGTTAATGTTGGAAAAACTGGGCGGGTTTACAGTAGGTGCTATTCCGGCTCCTAACCGGGCGAGTCCGAGCCAGACCAAACCAGCTCCAAACCGCAGGTGAAGTCATGTAGCATTATTTCCGCTCCCGCTAACAACAAGTTAGCTCCGTGAATCTAGCCGACACACACCGAGCTACCAAACAGCCGCGTCGCCCACTGAAGAGGACGGTGTAAAGGTTTAGATTACCCCGTTACAAACTCACCGTTGTCCTGGATGTTTACAGGCGCGCAGTTTAATCGCTGTTACGAGTTACCTGCGTCAAGCTAATGCTAAGCAGCTAGCTAGCTTTGCGGCTAAGTGAACGATAGCAAAACAAAACTAAGACAGACAAAAGAAACGTTTTAAAAGACACTGACCTTTAACACCAATGTGACACCCGCCTCTCTGTTTGCCTTCCGTCCACACTGACCAAGCTACAGAGTCAGAAAGTTCAGCGATGGAAGCGCTTTAGCTCAACATCCACCGCACAGCTTTGTCAACGAGGAGGGAAAACGGCCCCACGCAGCGTCAGCACGCACTTTCATACGTCAAACGTCACGATGACGCTGCAAATAGCGCCTAAAAACAAAATCCAAACGTCGCCGTTTGGTACACATGAAAATAATTAAATAGTATTATATCTATATGTATTTAAAAAAAAACACATGTTATATACACATATATATATGTGTATATAACGATTCACGGGAAGTCTGTCCGATCACGAACTCAGCAATGAAGCAATGGGAGTAATTCCCCACCGATAACGCGTTAAATATGATATTCATATAAATCGGTGGTGCAGCATTGACTGAAAACATTTTGCCACCTCTTTCATGCTGTGCCGAGAAGATTAAAGATCAATACACTTAAAGAAGATCAATACAAATAACTCTGTTTTTGTGTCTGAAGGCCTCAAAGGCAGCCGTCGGCGGTGAAGCAACAGACAGTAACGCGAAGCCTGTTTATGTACGAAAAAAGGAACAGCAACGATATTCTAATGCTATATATACTTGTTATATTTATTTTGGAGGTCTCTGTTTCCCTCACCATCAGTCTGAGGTTCTGAAACTAACAGCAGCATCGCTTTTAGTTGAAAACACTCCAGGTTTAGTGAATATCCTCCTGCAGAAACCTGAAAAGGAACAACGTGGTCTCTGGGGATGAGAGACATCAGGAACAAGTTTGAAATAGATACTTTTCTTTATTGTCACTCCATTAAACGTGGACAGCCCAAAAGGTTCATCTAGACCAGGGGTCCTCAATCCCAGTCCGCGAGGGCCGGTGTCCTGCAGGTAGATCTCACCCTGGGTCAACACACCTGAATCACACGATTAGTTCATTACCAGGCCTCTGGAGAACTTCAAGACATGTTGAGAAGGCAATTTATCCTTTTAAATCAGCTGTGATGGATCAAGGACACATCTAAAACCTGCAGGGACACCGGCCCCCGTGGACTGGGATTGGGGACCCCTGATCTAGACGTTTTCAGTGGGAGAAACGTTTCATCATCAGGTGACTTCTACAGTCTCAGCTGACTGCAGGTTTCCAACCTTATAAACAAGACATTTGCATAATGACTGAAACTAGCACCACTGAATGAACAATGTGCAGTGAGGTCAGCTCCTTGATCATTAATATGATTTGTTTGTGTCAGGGGACCCGATCCTTGGGGTGGACCGATTTTTGGCAGAGTGTGTTTTGGGGTTTAAAGGCCACAGAGACGCTGTGTTTAGAAAAAATGATAATCAGTTCCACAATGAGGTCCTCAGTTTGTTTGTCACATAGTCTCTTCAGATCAAACCCTCACACGTGCAATAAGACTGCTATATGTGCAATTCTTCTGACGAAGTTGTACTTTTCTATTTTCTTACTCAGTGGTATATAGCATTTGTATTTCTATTTTATTCTATTGTATATAGTATTTTATTTTATTTTATTTTATTGCATTCCAGTGTTTTCTAATTTCTGCTACATAACTTTGCACTTTTGCTGTAACAAAACAAATTTCCCACCTGTGGGACTAATAAAGGTCATCTTATCTTATCTTAGTGCAGAAATGTTTTGAGATGATTTGTTTTTATTTTGCATGTCTCGATAAAATCTACAGCGAAGTTCATATTAAACCAGGCTGACTGCAGGTGGACACGGAAACAGGAGAAACACAGCTGCACTGTCTACCAGTTTGTGGATTTGGACATGAAAAACTACAGCTGGGCACACTGGTCTTAAACGTAACAGCAACAACAAGAAGTATCTATCGGCCTGATGTCCTGAGGGCAGACCTCAGCCTTCACTCAGCCTTCAGGATGAGTCTGATGCTCTGGTCTCTGAGCTCATAGATAAGGCTGCTCAGAGCTCTGCAAAGAACGATAAGACACATAGAAGCATTCTGCACGAGCACAGACACTCTTCTTGAAACTATTTTTGAGGTAAAAAACGGTTCACAGTTGAAGAAAGGCTGAAGCTCAGCAGTGAGGATTCAGGGCCAAAGCTGTGTCTGTGGAGGCCGGCCTGTCTAACACAATACCAGCAGACACACCGAATGTAAAGATGTATGAGAGAAACAGACGTATTTGTTCATCTGCAGAACCAAACCATACCGATGGTGGTGGCACGCCTCAGTAACACACTCCAGAGACCTGAGTGAGAGCAGTGTGAGGAGGATGTAACAGCTGCTGCAGTCAGAGAGGAAAAGGCTCCGTCAGAGTCAGTTAATAAATTCAAA
>NW_024583473.1:66589-72805 GCF_018398535.1 Haplochromis burtoni
ATGTAGAGGTCTGGGCATTCCTCGCTGCACTGTCCAGCAAACACCACATTGTTAAGTCTGTGTTTTGGTGTTTTGTCTTTCGGGTGAACCAGTTTCTGTCTGAGTGTGTTGCTGGGTCTGAAATGCACCGGGATGTCATGCTTGGAGAAAACTCTCCTGAGTTTCTCTGATACACCGGCTACATAGGGGATGACAATGTTGTTGCGTATGTCCTTCTTATCCTCCCTCGCTGTTGGATAAATCTTCATGGAAACATAATATTGCCTTCCATTGCTATGCAGATGATATCCAAATCTATTTCCCCCTGAATTTGGATCTCCAGTCCCTTCTATTGCTTTTGTTAAACTGCCTGTGTGATGTTAAAGACTTGCTACTGCACAACTCTCTCACCCTTAATGAAAACAAAACAGAAATTAGCATTTTTGACAGTCACATCCCCGTGGAACAGCTATCGGATATCCTGGGATCCTATACCAGTCATCTTTCCTTTACTGTTAGAAACCTTGGAGTAGTGCTGGATAGTTCCCTCAAATTAGACAAGCAAGTGTCTGCAGTGGTGAAAACCAGCTTTTACCAACTACGCCAAATTTCCAAGGCAAACCCTATATACAACATAAAGACCTAGAAAAGCTCATTCATGCTCTTATTACTTCGAAATTGGACTATTGCAATTCTCTTTATCTAGGCCTTCAACTTCCTACATCCAACGCCTGCAACTAGTCCAAAATGCCACAGCATGTCTTTTAAGCGGCACCAGAAGACATGATCATATTACACTTTTAAATTTTAAAGTTATTTTAAATTTTTAAATAACTTGGCACCCAGCTACTTAATCAACCTCCTTGACCTATACACCCACAAGAGAGCACTTAGATCCTCTAATCAGTGGCTCTTAGTGCAACCAATGTCCCGATGGAAGACTAGAGGGGATCGTGCTTTTGCTTTTGCCGCACCTCCATCCATCCATCCATCCATTTTCTTCCGCTTATCTGCGGGCGGGTCACGAGGGGAAGCCGACCAACCAGAGAAGCCCAGACCTCCCTCTCCCCAGCCACCTCCTCCAAGGCGTTCCCAGGCCAGCCGAGAGATATAATCTATCCAGCGTGTCCTGGGTCTGCCTTGCCTCTACTCTGAGCCCCTCCCGAATGGCCGAACTTCTCACCCTATCTCTAAGGCAGAGGCCAGCCACCCTTCGGAGGAAGCTCATTTCTGCCGCTTGTATCCGCGATCTCGTTCTTTCGGTCACTACCCACAGCTCGTGACCATAGGTGAGGGTAGGGACGTAGATCGCTTTCATACTCAGCTCTCTTTTCGCCACAACAGACCGGTACAGCGTCCACATCACTGCAGCCGCTGCACCAATCCATCTGTCCGATCTCCCGCTCCCTTCTCCTGTCACTCGTGAACAAGACCCCGAGTTACTTAAACTCCTCCACTTGGGGCAGAAACTTGTCCCCGACCTGTAGTGGGCACTGTTGGGATAAAATTATTTGAAGTGCCTCAATTCTACAATTCTATGCTTTATATTAACAAAATGCGCATAGTAACCATATAGGGTAGTATTAAGTGGACACGGCCCTGAAAATAAATGGTAAATGGCCTGCATTTGTATAGCGCTTTTCTAGTCCATAGGACCCCAAAGCGCTTTACACTACATTCAGTCATCCACCCATTCACACACACATTCACACACTGGCGATAGCAAGCTACATTGTAGCCACAGCTGCCCTGGGGCGCACTGACAGAGGCGAGGCTGCCGGACACTGGCGCCACCGGGCCCTCTGACCACCACCAGTAGGCAAACATGGGGTTAGTATCTTGCCCAAGGATATTTGGCATGCAGCCAGGATGCAGCCTGGGATCGAACCACCGACCTTCTGATTAGTGGCTGACCTGCTCTGCCACCTGAGCTACAGCCACCCTAAGGCATTAGACTACGTGTCCTTGGGGGGTAGAATGCTGTAGACTCTCGCTCATGCTAGCCTGGGAGAAAGTAGATGACAGTGGACCATGTTCTAGTGGAAAGTTACTGAAAAACTGTTGTTTAGATATACTTTTAGGTTTGAATGAAACCAAGACGGCGCCAAACCAAGCCGTCTCCGCTTCCCCGAGTTCTATCTGTTGTTGGCTATTTTATTTTCCATATGTTTCCTGGATGTTACCACACTAATTGTTTATGATCGTCAAACACTGTTCGATCTCCGACCTCTGAAGCATCAATCAGCAAACCCGTACTGGAAACCGGGAAATTTCACCCTGTTTTCCCCAGACACGACTGCATGCGTACGCTGCTTGCCTTTTTTCCTCCCCGTTAAGAAACGCTCTAGACGACGGGGAAAGCGGAGCAGCGTCCGGACTCGCATCAAAGCCTACTTAAAATTACATGGAGTAATCAACCACCATGCCATTTCGGATATCTTTCAACCCCTATTTTCTTCTCATCACCAGCACACCATCAGACTATTCTGTCATCGATGGACCCGCCAGGTCGGACAACATGCTCACTCAGAGTTGCCGGCCGATCATCTACCTACTAGAAGCTGGATGCGGGCTCGTGGAGGTGGCGTGAACCATAGCAACTTACGCCTGCTGAGGCGTGCTCCGAACAACAATGAGATGACTACGATCCAGATGGCTGTGCTTAATACCAGATCGCTGGCGAACAAGTCCTTTGTCTTGAATGATTTTTTTCTCTCATCCGAGCGGGACTTCCTATTCCTGACAGAAACCTGGATTCGCCCCGGTGAGTCCGTCTCTCTATCGGAATTTCTTCCACTGGAATGTACCTTTTTTAGCACCCCTAGGACCTTGGGCAGAGGTGGAGGGCTAGTATTAAACCCCGATTCTTTTGTCCCCATCATAGAACAGAGAAAACCCGTCTCAGAGTGGTCAAAACATTTTATATCTCTTTTTATTCAATCATCTTCCGGAAGAGAGAGACCCATGCACAGCCCAAACGCCAGTTGCAGAATCTCTAACATTAGAATCTAAGAACGTCTCACATATAGGTGTTATTTTGGTACTTTACACGTCACACAGTTTCGATACAAACATTCCTTATATGGTACAAGTGCAAGTTCCTCTTTTTCAGCCACACCACTTTTTTTTTTCAGAGAGTCCTGTATTTCCCACAAAGTTATTTGTGGCTGTTTACTTGCATCCTGAACAATTTTTCTGTGGCTGAAATTTTAGTTGGTCTACCTAACCATGGTTTGGTTTCAACAGAACCCCTAATTTTCCACTTCTTAATCAGAGTTTGAACACTGCTGATTGGCCTTCTCAATTCCTTTGCTATCTTCTCTTATATCTTTCCTGTTTTATAGAGTTCAACTACCTTTTCCTGCAGACCCTTTGACAAATCTTTTGCTTTTCGCATGACTTAGAACCCCAAAACTATCAGTGAAAGACTGGATGAAAATGCAAGGGTCTATCAGGGGGCCAGAGTCCAGAAAGTCACTTTTTATACACACTCACTATTTACAAGCAAACAGATCACAGGTTAAGATGGTTACCTTTAATAGCCTTTCTAACCCTTTTGTGTGAAGTTGTGCCCAAGTTATCAGGGCCAATCACCAGGGTATGTAAACTTTTGATCGGGATCATTTGGGTAGTTTGTGTTGTGATTATGATTTAAAAGAATGTAAATGACAACAAATGTATTTGGGAGAAGTAGTAGCTCTTCTCTGTGCTCCTCTGTAACTTCTCACCTATCTCTAGGACACAGCCCAGCTGCCTTTTGGAGAAAACATGTTCCTGCTCTTTGTCAATGTGATCTCCGTCTTTCTGCCACTACCAGAGCTTGTGACCATAGGCGAGGGTAGGCACATCAATGACTAAATTGACTGCTTCGCTTTCATGCACAGCTCTCTCTTCACCACAAAAGACAAAAGAAGGAACAGCACCAACATCGCTTCAGACATGGTTGCACATGCTCCTGTTTTTGCAGGACTTAGCTAGCATTTGTAGTGGCTTTAACATTGTTGAATTTGGACACTTGGTGAATGGACTCCCATTCGATGGGAGAACGTAATACATCTGTTTGCAGAGGGAAAGTGTGATTTTTTTAAATGAATTTTTTGGGGGTGCATAACATTAGCTGGCAATGTTAGCTTGGATTTGACCTCTGAATTCAACCTTGTCATGCGATGACTTCAGAAGATCAGGGTTGAGGTAAGGCAGTATAGGATGAGATTTTATCCAGGTGCCAGTCATGCACCCTCTCTTCCTTGTGTTTTCACTTCTTTGATGAAGGAGATTTCTTCTCAGATGATAAAATATAGATATGATTCATATCTTGAATTTGAAGGTGTACACACAAATTCAAATTGGTTTCTAACGGTTCTATGATTTCTCCTCCAGCTTTATATATGAAAATGTGATCAGGCAGAATGTGCATCTCACATCTCTGGAGTACGGGTTGGCCAAGGGGAATGATTAGCTGAGTGGAAAAATATAAGTGACTGTTGAACTGGGAGTGGGGAGTGTAGATATATTTGTATCCTCAGTATCGCTCTGCGTGGGTTGGAAAGAGTGACACAACGCATGATGGGAGTGACACCTGATGATGTCCCTCATGAAAATGGCAAGTGTTTAAATCATGCTTGTTAAGCATGATGGTGTTATGGAGGTGAAAACTGTCTATATATAGCAAATGTCTATATTAGGCCCGGTGGTATGATGGAAACACTAATTCTGAAAAAAAAAAGGTTAGTCATTGGTCTGAGTCGAAGTCGAGGTATGTGACAGTTTACTTCGGCAATGACTTTAATTTTCCGATCAGCAGCAGGATCAAGAACAAGGAAGAGTTTGGCGAAAAGCTGAAATTTTATATTTGAAAATAATTAAGCAGTGTACTCCAGTCTGGATCAGTTTAATATGAGAAGTATACATCTTGCAGAAACCCAGCAGATAATCTGAGGCTTACTTTTATTAAACCATTTCAGATTCCAGGTGAAATATTGCAAGTTACTGACTTCGTTTCTGATGACAGCATAGGTGGTACATGAGGACAGGTCTGATGGTCTGATCTCTTAGCCCATAGACTAGAGAACTCAGGCATCTGGGTAAGATAATAAAGCACAAATAAAATACATTCTGAACCCATGAAAATATTGTCATTGTTACAGTTCTTGAAAGGGCAGCGAGCAAAGGGTTATAAATAGTAGAGGAGAGACTCAGGCACAGCTGCATCATATTCAGCAGTAGAGTGTTTCGAGCTTTACAAGCTAAAGCTTTGTTTGCAGAGGCCAACCTGGCAGCTAATATCACACCGATATAAGAAAAAACGACTGCCACACCAGCTGATACAAACACTAAACATGTGAAAGCGGTGTCATATTGATCAGACCTTGTCCCGAGTAACAGAGCTATTTTAGAACAACTGTCTTTCATCTGCAGGTTTTTCAACACTTCAAATGGGAAAAAAAAGATGAGTCGAGTGAGATTATTTAGTGAACTGATAATCCAAATCACAACGATAGCAGCCCCTGTGTTTCTGATGGTGATGATGGCAGGATACCTCAGTGGGTAGCACACAGCTACATATCTCTCCAGAGGCATCACCGAAAGGGTGAGAGGGGAGATCCCAGTGGTGAGATTGGCCAACAAGCTGAGACATACACATACAGGATACGGCAATTTTACTCTAAAAATAGAGAGCAGGAAAAGAACCTGACTCTGTGCCAGCTGCACAGTGTCTGCAAAAAGGAGGTTATACAGAAGAATGTAACGGGGAGTGTCACGAAACACCGGCTTACTCCTCAGTGTGAACAACATGGTCCCATTAAGGAAGAGAAAAATAAAAGATGGAACTGTTGACAGAGTGGAAACAATAATTACCCTCAGTAGGTCCTGATACTGCACTTCAATAGACATGTTAGTGTAAGACTCAGATACATTTGACATTGCAGAAAATTTATGACATGTAAAACATGAATCTGTTGAAGTCAATGTAGCACAGAATCCCAATAATTGCTGTATTCATAAAGGAGAAAAAAACATTAAAATGTCTCACAAAAGCCTGGTGGTTGATAAAGATCCCAGTCCCACAAAAAGATTTTACTGTTCCTTCTACTGGCAGTCATCAGGTCAGGATCTGTGTTTGCCCACTGTTGGCAGAGCTCTTCTACAGAGTTGGTCTGACATTGCATACAATTTATTAGTTCTGTCCTCGCAACCTTACAGTGTCATGTGACACTCAGTTGCAGTGTCACATGA
>NW_024583473.1:72830-77569 GCF_018398535.1 Haplochromis burtoni
GGAGAGAATATCAGGTCCAGCATAAGGAGAATCATGTGCTAACAGCTGTCTAAATGACTCGGCTAAAGTTAGTAGCATGCTTGTTGTTTTTGTCTTTGCACTAGGATGATGTCGGCGTAAATGTGCAGTCATATTCGTTGTGTTCCCACTAGTGCTTTCAGGTTAATCTCGTTGAAATGACCTTATGACCGCGCTGGACGGACCAATCGGTGGCCGCGTTACAGGACGCACTCGATGACGCAGACTGGGGCATGTTCAGAAACAGCTCCGACGATGACGTCAACGTGTTTACGGAAGCGGTTGTGGGATTCATCGGGAAACTAGCGGATGATACCGTGGAGACAAAGACTATCACAACGTTTCCCAACCAGAAGCCGTGGGTGGATAAAACCATCCGCGACGCTCTGAGATCCCGCACCGCTGCCTACAACACGGGACTCATGACGGGGGACATGGACCCGTACAAAGCCGCGTCATATAACGTGCGGAGGGCGGTGAAAGAGGCGAAGCAGCGCTACGGGAGGAAACTAGAGTCACAACTCCAACAGAGTGACTCTAGGAGCCTGTGGCGGGGACTAAGGACAATAACGGACTATAAAGCACCAACAACCGGTATGACGAACGCGGCCGTGACTCTGGCAGACGAGCTGAACACTTTCTATGCTCGCTTCGAGGCTGCAGCTAAGGACTCCAACAATGCTAGTGCTAGCGGCGCTAACGGCTGCAGACAGGAAGATACTGCCAGCACCGGAAACGTGCTCGTCATCTCCGAGCATGAAGTAAGGAGAGCCTTCAAGAGAGTGAACACCAGGAAAGCAGCAGGACCAGACGGCATCCCAGGTCGTATCCTCAGAGACTGCGCATACCAGCTAGCTCCTGTGTTCACTGAGATATTCAACATCTCTTTATCTCAGTCGGTGATCCCCACATGCTTCAAAGAGTCCATCATTGTTCCTGTCCCGAAGAAACCCCACCCTGCTTCTCTCAATGACTATCGCCCTGTAGCCCTCACCTCAGTAGTGATGAAGTGCTTTGAACGCCTGGTCAGAGACTTCATCATTTCTTCACTACCAGACACACTGGACCCACTACAGTTCGCTTACCGTCCAAATCGTTCCACAGACGATGCCATCTCTCATCTCCTCCACACATCACTCACTCACTTGGACACTAGAAGGGGGAATTATGTTAAAATGCTCTTCATAGACTACAGCTCTGCATTTAATACCATAATTCCCTCCACACTCACCACCAAGCTGGAGCATCTGGGACTCAGCTCATCTATGTGTCAGTGGATCTCCAACTTCCTAACTGGCAGACCACAGGCAGTAAGGATGGGCGGACATGTCTCAGCCTCCACCACTCTCAGCACTGGAGCCCCCCAGGGGTGTGTTCTGAGCCCCCTGCTGTACTCTTTGTACACATATGACTGTGTGGCCACTACCAGCTCCACCACCATCATCAAGTTTGCTGACGACACCGTCGTGGTGGGCCTGATCTCTGATAACAACGAGACGGCCTACCTGAAGGAGATTAGGAATCGGAGAACATGGTGCCAGAGGAACAACCTCCCTTCTTAATACGTCAGTAAGACAAAGGAGCTGATAGTGGACTTCAGCACTAAGCAGGAGAGGAACTACCAGACCCCCGTCATCAACGAGTGCCCAGTGGAGAGAGTGGACAGCTTCAAATACCTCGGAGTTCACATCACGCAGGACCTGTCATGGTCCTGTCACATCAACACCGTGGTGAAAAAGGCCCGACAGCGTCTCTACCACCTCAGACGCTTGAGAGACTTCCAACTGCCCTCCAAGGTGCTCAGGAACTTTTACTCGTGCACCATAGAGAGCATCCTGGCGGGAAACATCTTAACCTGGTTCGGGAACAGCACCATGCAGGACAGACGAGCTCTACAGAGGGTTGTGCGGTCAGCTGAGCGCACCATCCGCTCCGAGCTCCCTGACCTGCACTCAATCTACAGCAGGCGGTGCTGGACCAAGGCCAGGAAGATGGTGAAGGACCTCAGCCATCCCAACAACAGACTGTTCTCTCTGCTGAGGTCAGGAAAGCGATTCCGCTCCCTGAAGACCAACACAGAGAGACTGAGGAGGAGCTTCTTCCCGCAGGCGATACGGTCTCTCAATCACACCACCACACAGTACTGACCCACACATATGGTTCTTACACACACACTGGACTTTCTGGACTTTGTTTTCATCCTATACTTAAGCATCAGCACAAGACTAAGTGGTTGCACAACTATATATTCTTCATTTCGGTTAATACTTGTACAGCTGCTGTTATTGTGTATATATTTATTTATATTTAGTTTCTTCATACATTCTTATATAGTTCTATATTGTGTATTTTGTTGTACAGTTATTTTATTTTCAACTTTAATTTATATATTTTATCTTATTCTTCCCAGTTAAATTTACCCTTCATTCTAATTTGTGTTGTACAGTTATTTCATTTTTAACCTTAATTTATATTTTATTCCTTCCTAGTTAAATTTACCCTTTTTAATTTTTCATATTTATTTCCTATCTTATTCATAGCCTTTCCTTTTTGTTTTCTTTAGGTCACGAGCAGTTGTCCAAGCATTTCACTGACATATCGTACTGTGTATGACTGTGTACGTGACAAATAAAATTTGAATTTGAATTTGAATTTGAAATGGACCAAGGCCATGTTGATCCACAAGTAAATCTGTTGGGCATCTTCCTTGGCCTTCAGACAGAAATTCTGATGGCTAAAGAACCAAACGGGATGGGCAAAAACAAAGAAGAATGTTTGCATTGCTCATTAGTGATCAGTGTAGTTTCTTCTACTGTATCATGCTGCTGAGCATATTGTCTTGGCCTGATGGTCTTTACAGCATTGCTTCACTTCATTGAGGTTTGTGGCTTTCAGCTACACATACCATCTCAGTTAAGTCAGGTTGAGGTCTAGAGCTTGGATGGGTCATAGCAACTTTTTGAATCTTTTCTTTTTCATACATTCTGTTGGATATTTGCTGCTTGCTTGGGATCATTGTTCTGCTACGTGCCCCACTACGGGCTAAGCTTCTGCAGGCAGACAGATGACTGCGTATTTTACATTTCCACTTTAGTATACTGAGAAACTTGTGGTTAACTCAATACCTGGAAGTTGCCAACTTCCTGTGGCTGCAAAACAAGAATCAAATCATCACCACTCCACCAAATGTGGCAGTATCCATTGCAGCTAAAAATCTACATTTTTTTGCCTCTCCACACCCAACATTTGCAGGGCCTAAAATTTAGACCAGCCACACTAATCTCATCAGATTTGTGGTTTTGTTTAAATCAACTGCAGAAAATCTATTTTCATGTCATTTTCAAATACTGCGCAAATATTTTTTGGACCATAGTTAACAACAATTGCATGTATGTGTCAGGATCTGGAGACTCGACTGGAAAATTCCATCAGGCACCTGAGTTCCTTGGTCTCCACCCCTGGGCGGAGCCATCATCCCTGCTGCAGTCCTGCACACCTCAGACTGATTCGGGGCAATCAGGTTGAGGGTTTAAGGCCCCCTCAGACTCTCCTTCACCTCCAGTTCATCAACGACCTCACGTTGGTATTGACTCTACGGCTTTTTACGCTCGTGCCACTTTTTCCTTGTTAACTTTGGTTTCATGCGCTTCAGATTCCCTGGACCTTCTTTGCTATCACCCTTAACCTCAGCTCTCCGTGGATCATCTTCATATTCAGGAAAAATACAAGGACCCTCACCTGCCTGCCCTCCAGCCTCACTCACCACCTTGGACACAGCGGAACTCAGGTCTGCCAGCCTCTCCACTACTCCCCTGGACTATCGCTGCCTCTCCCTCAAAGCGAGGTTCACGCCGCTCACCAACGCAACCGCTCCGTTCCCGTCGGAACCTGCTACTGTTCGGAACCCCCCACTGTCACACGGTTACATCATTAGCGACACCCTGCCACATATTCACTTGTTGACTAAATAATAAACACTGCAAAACGTTGAGCCGTCTCTGTTGTGGTTATCTGCAATCGAGTCCGATCTAGCTATCGGCCCGTGGCCACTGTGACATTATGTCAGCATGTCATTAGGAAAAGACCCGAAAGACTGTACTTTCGACTATCAGTTTTTATATCTGGTAAATATATACTTTTTAAATGTGTGTTTTTATTGAAAGCAGTTTGTCACTCTGTGTTTTGAAAATTGATATAGTGGTAAAACTATTATAGACATTATTACAAATCAAGAACAACCTGCCGTAATAGCAATCAGCAGCAAGTAACAGTAAAAGGTGCATAACAAAGAGACAACAGATTAATAATTCATTAATAATACAACAATACATCTCTCACATAAAACTGCTGTGTGGGAAATTTCAAACAACGGAGCTTCACCGTTTGCCCAGGTTATCTGCAAGTAGAAGACCCACCGAGAAATCTTTCTGGTATAACAAATAGACATCAACTTGAAAAAACAACAGGAGAGTGGAAAATGCCCCCAAACAAAAAGTTTTAATCATAACGATGACAATAAGCAGCCTGAATATTTTACATGTAATCATTAAGGTTGTATTTATGATGAGTATCTTAGTGAACCTCGTGTAAAATTGTCTCAAAACTGGCTCCCACAGTGGCATAAACAAATAGAATTTATACAAAATATTTGACTGGAGACAGGAAGTGGAGTACAAAAATATCAGCAGTCTGCAGAGGGTCACAGTGATGTGGAAGACATC
>NW_024583474.1:0-1973 GCF_018398535.1 Haplochromis burtoni
CATTTCAGCAAATGTATGTATGTTCATAAAATGAGAGTGAAAAAGGCAAAGATGGATTTTAAACTCCCTTAAACATTGTCACTTGTATTATGTTTTAATACATAATACATAAACATATTACTAATATTTATTATGACATTTTGTTGTCAGTATAATTAAATGTATTATCTGTTTTAATTTACAGACATATTTTGATGGAGAGAGTAGCCATACAAGCAGGCAGGATTTCACAGAAACGTTGAATTCTGAGAAATGCGGTAAATATTCCTCCCTAAAAGTAGCTCCAAATACACTGGAAATTAAGTTGGTTCAGTGTCTGTTACTTAGTCATCTTAGGCATTGTGTCTTTAGTTAAGTGTCAAGTCTTTGTTAAAATCATATTTAAATTTAGTTTAATATTTTGAGCAGGAAGAAATGTACCCCTAAATACATGAAAAGTAAAAGCTATATATGTGATTAGATGTTATTCAAAAGTTAAACTCCTGCTCTTTGTGTTCTCACAGTTGAAATTTCTAAAGAAGTTCCCTCAGCCATTCCCATTGTTAACACACGGTCCATGTCTGTTGATGATGGGGTCATCTGGTGCGTTGCTACTGCCACTGTCAGTGACAGCACACCATCGTTCCTGATGGCGATGTCTTCTTTTTATTGAATTTCTTTAAGCGTGGTTCAGGAAAAGTTTTCCAGGCTTTTTGTTCTGTTCTGTCAAGATGATCCCACACAACTTTAATAATGCTGAGGCCAATCTATGTATTGTGATAATGTAATTATGTCATCATCATTTATATGTAATTTAACTAAATAATTTACAAAACATTCTGGCTTTGCAGTACATATCTTGGCCTGTTTGAGGAAGAATACCTGTCAGATGACCCCGACCTCCAAGAAGCCATTTCAAGGTCTTTAGACTCAAGTGCAAGAGAAAGGTCAGTACAACACAAACTTTTACTTGTCATGTTGAAAGGTCAACATATTAACCATTATTTTATGTTTGAAACAGTACTGCATATTTAGAAATTCTTGCCATTTTTATACATGCTCTTTCAGTTCTCAAAAGTAATTATTCAAATGACTGATATAGTGTAATTCAACAATCAAGAGATGCACTTATGAATGGAAACACAGATGTTTTACAACAAGGTGCAATAGTAAATAACTGGAAGGACTTTGCCAGAAAACATCTAAAAGAACTATGCTACTATGAAGATATGGACAGATGACACCAAGATTGACCAAAATGATGGAAGGAGAAAAGTATAGTAAAGAAAAGAATAGCTCAAGTCACACATAGTGGAAGCAGTGTTATGAGACGGGCATGAGTGGCTGCCACAGAACCAAGCCACTACTGTTGTCAATGATATCACTGGTGATTTGAGAAGTGTAAAGGGCAATCTGTTCAGATTCAGCCAAATGCAAATGCTAAATTGTTTGGACAGTGTAAACTGATAATAACCCAAAGCATAACAAGCCAGCTCAGTTACCTGATCTGACTGTAAGGCTGTAAGGAATTTTAATCCGTGTATTAAAAATAATACATAAAATGGTGTTAGCTTCCAATCACTTGTCTAAAGCAACCATCTTTAAAGATGGTGGATAATGTATAAAATTGACTGTAATTCCTAATCAGCTGGTGCCATTTTTTTAATAAAATACCTCGATGGAATTGCACTTCAGTATCATCTTGATTGTTTGGTTTTAAAATCCAAGGATGTGGTGCACAGCAAAATTAAGATGATTTTGTCATTATCCAAACTCTTATGGGTGCAACTGTATGGGCAATACTTGTTCCAGAAATAACATTTGGTGACTTATACTATAAAAAATGCCACAGTAACAAAAATAATGATGCAAGCTTTTGAGATGATGTTTTATTTTATTTGTTAACAGCAATGAAAGATAATGGATACTACTGTGATCCACGGGGGGCAGAGTCCATGTTTCTTGTCTGAACTCTTGTATGAGTGTCTTCAAAA
>NW_024583474.1:1998-6941 GCF_018398535.1 Haplochromis burtoni
AAATCCGAGGGGGCATCCGGATCCCGATGAGAGGTGATAGTATGAGCAGTACATAAGCATGCATATGGGTTCTTACGAATTTGCGGAGAGATTGTCGAACGGGGCCGGACAAGAGCCAGCAGTGAGGAGTAGGAGTTCAGTAGGGCGGTGTGAAGGCTATTGGTCATGGTTCGCGGCCCCTCACTTTTCAATTGGACAGTGGAAACTGTCAATAGCGAGGAGTAGCGTGCACTCGGTAAATTGGTCGGCCCGGTGGACCGGAAAGCAGAAGTAACCTGGAAATACAATAAACCGTTGGCGGATGCGCGTCACAGACGCTGTGCGCCACGTTATTGTTTTCCGGTCGGTGAAAGATTGAATTTCCTACAATAGATAGCTGTAACTGGCCGACCGAGGGACGAGACGTCGGGCGTGCGTGGCGGATTGGGGTTAATTCTACTCTCTGTGCAGTGTTTTTAAAACATGCTTACATTACAACAGTCTACAGTTAGCTGTCTCTCCACACCACATATGCTATACACACACAGTTACTGTCCCTCCACACATACGACTCGGTTCTGCTTCTATGCCCCAGCTTTGTTTACTTTTTCCCACCGAGGCTTCTAGACTTCTGATTGGCCAACATTTCTGGCACGGTTAGGAATCTAGCGCCACCTGCTGCTTTGGCATGTTCATAGCAGCGTTTTCCTTCATTTCTGCCTTTATGTGTGGACGGGATTATTTTTTAAAACGAAAACGGAAAATCTCCGTTTTCAAAAATACCCGTGTACGTGTGGACGTAGCCTCAGTGTCTGACTGGAAGCGCTAATTCGTCATTCGGCTTTTGTCAGACTAAAGTAACTGTTAAAACTGTTTGAAAAGCTCAGCTATACAACAAGGAGAGATTGAGAATTTCCTTTTAGTTCTCAGTTTATTTGATATTGACAAAAGTTAGTCAGTTTTGTCTGTTCTTCTGTAAAACAAACTAAGATTTATTTTTAGAATTAATATTTTGTTTCTAAGTGGAATTGACAATTTAGTCTGTTTCGTTTGTTCTATTTTGAAACTTAAACGCTTTAGCGGCTGCCTTTTGTGTAGTTTGCAATATTTGCCTTTATTTATCTGAAAAAGTCTCATGTTTCTTTAGTACATCTACCCTGTTGAACTTATTATGGGAAATAAATATTTAAATAAAAACAAGCTGCTGATTATTTCACATTTTACTTGTGAGCAACGGCACATTTAAATCTTACAAATATAGTTATTTGGCTTATATCGTGATAGATATCGTTATCGCCTGAAATGAAAAAAACATATCGTGATATGAAAAAATCTCATATCGCCCAGCTCTAGCTTACAAGAAGGAAGAACTAAAAATGTGTGTGGCAGGTTATGGTTCTGTTGGTTACTGCCCAAGAAACTCCAAGTTTCAGTTTTCAGAATTTAATGATTGCACTTGTTTTCCAGCTTAATAACTTATACCTCAGCCTCCTGATCGGTTATGGGGTTTCATAGGGTTAATGTACTAATTAAACACTGAAGCTATTAGTTTTGTATGTTCTACTAAATAGTAGAGTCAAATAATTCATTTTATAATTTCCTCATATTGTTTTTAGATCATACAGGCCGAGAATGATCTACAGCTGCAAGATGCAGTTGCACAGGCAGCCAGCTTGATCAGTCTTGCTGGTCACAATGTTTGCATAACACTTCAAAACAAACAAGAAACTGCTCACTGGTATGTCCTTCAACGGACCTGTGCACCTTTTGAAAGGCATGTCTAAACACATACTGTAATGGTAAAAAATTAAGCCTGTCAAACTAAAGTCATTGTGTTGTGAAACAATGGTATTAGCCTGTTTGGGTGGTACAGGTCTGTAGCGCTCCATTCTAGTACAGTTCATAACAAAACAGATATCTTTCATTCATGAGATTAAAATTCACATAAAACGTTGTATCTGTGCCAATGTAGGCATGTGTTTAAATATGTAAATAAAAATAGATTCAAACTGAGTAGCATTTGGGTTGACTGTAGACTGACAGAAAAGTTATGCCAATGGAACAAGAGACCAGATGTATTTGAAAGCAATTTGGCACTTTTACTGCAGTTCATGACAGGTCCCTGTGTGTCATGTTTCAGCTCAGTTGCTCCATGTATAGGCATTTGTTATCTGTATCTGAGACAGTCTGGCCCTGTAAGGGGGAAAATGTTCTTCACCTCTGATACAGCAGTCCACAGGGAAGCAAACTGTAATTAGTTCAGAAATGTCTCTTAATAAAACCTCAAAATCTCTTGTTATGATACAGGTTCCAAATCCCATCAAATACAAATATAATAATAGTAATATAAAATACAATTTGACTTTGTTTTATTTTGGCTAGGTTCAGAGATGGCCTGAGGTCTGTAGGTGTCCTAGATGCTCTACAGACATACCCTCTTCAGATGAAGTGTCTTTTCGTGAAAGCTGGAATGGCTCTGAGAGCAACTGATAGGGAGAATCTATTCCAGATCATTCACTCCGAACGAGGGAGTAATGCACTACGAGTGCCGGACTCTGGCTTTCTGGCAAGACTATCTTCAGGAGGCAGAATGTGAGTTTACTATTTGGCACATTGTTTGACCATAAATCAAAATTCTCACTTTTGTGCAGCAGCATCATGAAATCACAGACATAGACGCCATAACAAAAAAGGTAGATAGATGGTACCGATGCAAGTGCTGGGTTTACAACATTGTATCCAAATGTGATTTCAGTTTGACTTCAGTGTATTAACAGGATAAATAAATAACAGGATAAATAGGAGGATAACTAAATAAATAAATTATTACCAATCCTGTATACTGAGTACAAATAATAGGCTATTTCTGCATCCACGTACATTTAATGTTGTGGTCTTCACTAACTTCTTTTTTTGACATTGTGGTTTTACTGTATAGCCTAAATAAGCTTCATGTGTGTCTTTCAAATTACAGTTTAATTTTAAAAAATATACATGTTTCATCCATCCATCCATTCGCTTCCGCTTATCCTTTTCAGGGTCGCGGGGGGCACTGGAGCCTATCCCAGCTATCATAGGGCGAAATATACATGTTTCACTTTTGATTTAATCTTTTGGTAATTTAATGTATCTGTACATCAACATCTTAGTCAGAATCTCATTATCATTTTGTATTTTTCTATCTTATAGTTGAAAGTGATGTCTCTTTGGAAGATATTCTTGTTTTCTGCACTGGATGTGACAGCATACCAGCCCTGGGTTTTTCTCCAAAGCCAAGCCTTGAGTTCGTCACTAACTGCAGATTTCCAGTGGCCAATACTTGTGAAAATATCCTTCGTATACCAGTTCATGCAGTGTACACTACTTTCAAATCAGACATGGATTTTGCAATACGGAATTCACCAGGATTTGGAAGAGCATGATGTGTTTTCTTAAGGATTGGTGACATGATGAGGATTTGGGTTTTTTTCTATTTTGCATATGCATTTTTTATTTTCTTGTTTTTTGTTAATGTTGTTAACCCCGCATCAGAGTACACCCTGGACAGCAGTAGGACTGTATAGCCTAAATAAGCTTCATGTGTGTCTTTCAAATTACAGCTTAAATACCAGTTCATGCAGTGTACACTACTTTCAAATCAGACATGGATTTGATAAGCCGAAGAGAATGGATGGAATAATTTTGTTTCAGTTTATACATGTGAGGCATTTTTTGTTTTGTGATTGTAGTTAATTAGTTTTCCTGCTTATATGGCATGTTTTGTCTCTGATATGACCCACAGTAGCATTACATTATTTAGCACCCCTGCACTGGGCAAAATAATATGCCACAATCTCATCGTTATATAGAATTAAGTTTTCTCAAATGCTTCCTGTGTTCAACTATTCCACACAATGTGAATTTTCAAATGAGATGAGTTAAGCTTTATTTCAGTGCCCCATTAGAACATTTATGCTTTACACAGAACTTTGTATTAATATCTGTCAGAGATTTACAGTTAACAAACAGTCAGGTGAGTAAACAACACTGAGACACTTGAGATTGATAACGTGCGGCACGGGTGAATCTCAGACAGAGAGACACCCCGAACTGCAGTATTCGTTTATTTTTATAGGTTACATCGTCAATATGCAAATATAATCACATTTCCTGTTACGCAGGTCCTGATGCTGTCTGTGTGTAAGCTGTGTGTGTGTGTGTGTCACAAAGTGTGTGTGCTAGAAGTCAATTTCTAAGAATAAGATAATGCAAGTCAACTTCTGCGGATGTGTATTTCTGTGCTGATCTCTTGCGGTAAATCCCAGTGTCACAGGGTCAGCTTCCTGTTTCAACAGAAAACTGTGTCTGGTGAAATATGTGAACATAAGTATAACATAACATTTGAAGCATAATCAAATAAAACATTAAAAACTCCTTGACAATATCATTTAACTTTTAGCTTAACTCACAGGTTTAAAAAATGTTTTTGTTAGGTTTTGGTAAAGTTTTGAAAAGTATTACAGTAACCCTATATACTGAAAGGTGGAAACAGTGTTGCCAACTTAGCGACTTTGTCGCTATATTTAGCAAGTTTTCAGACCCCCTTAGCAACTTTTTTTTTTATAAAGAGCGACTAGCGACAAATCTGGCGACTTTTTCTGGTATTACTGGAGACTTATTTATGATGACTTTTTGACGTGAAAACGCATATCGCTCTTACTCTCAACAGGCAGCGGTGCTGCCGTGGGCACCTCACCCGTGCCAAAGCGCTCACAGGCGGAGGATAGTGCTCCCCCTGCTGCTATCAAGGCAGGAGATGTTCACACCTGTGCGTCCAAACTGCAAATGAATCGCGCATGAGCGAAGCCGCTGCTCCCGCACTGACTGTAACGCAGTCAGTTCTTCTTTTACTCTTATGCTGTTTTGTGGATCACAAGGTTTAAAACTACTTATAAACACACACTCTCACACACAAAGTAACTCCA
>NW_024583474.1:7906-9120 GCF_018398535.1 Haplochromis burtoni
GGTCAAACCTGGTTATGTTACAGGTTGAAATATGAACATTATATCACACTATATGACATTACAATCTTATCAAATTATTATATGTTATCAAAGTATTATAAACAATAATAATAATAATGATAATAAACATAACCTGGTTTGCAGGGAGTGTTTTAAGGATTTTGTTTGCATATTTTACTATACTACTTGATAACACAGGCTCATTGTAGATTGTTTGGGGTTTTTTCCCTCTTTCATTTGTGTTTTTTTAAGACCAGCCCTATTACTGCAGAATATTATTTCCTTCCTCTGGGTACTGGAAATACACAAATGAAGGGTTCTGTGTTCCTACTTTTTATGTAATTTGTGTCTTTAAAAAAAGAGTTTAAAGAGTTTAAAATGTGTAACATATTTTATTTAATGAATGAATCATAATTCCTGTTTATTAACAGATAAATTAGTACATCATACAATCATATGTAACATATACTGTAACATTTTGTATTGTGACAATTATGGTTTGTCATGAAAGAAAAGTGTAGTCTAAACACTTTATTTGTCTACTTTTATGATTTAAATGGCACAAGTGAATATGAAGATAAAACCAGTCTTTTTACCTTACTTTTACCTAAATAATAGTCTTGGACCCTTTTCAGTATCATGATATTTCACAATTTTTAGTGTCTGGCACTCAAATACATTTTTTAATTAACACAAACAAATTTACTAATAACTTAAGTGAAGCATGCGGCATGCTGTCAAAAAACTTCTATCCCATGATTTCCATCGTCACTCAAGGGGTCGAGCTGCCTCTAGTCAGCCGTCAACTGCTGGTGATGGTAAGAAGGATGTCTGAAGTGCACTTGACTGAGACTCTGTGATGCTGAGGAAGTTGCAACATTCCAACAGTCCACAGCTCCAGCTGGGAGTTATTTTCCATTGTCCTTAAGCTGTGATGGTTCCACTCATTTACAAATTCATCCACAGATCTGTTCATTCTTGGAAGATATACATGGTGAAGAGCCCTAATATGAAATGGGTCAGTGCTATCTAAGATCCCAACATTTTCCATAAAGAGGAAAAGGTTTTTAAAGTATGCTGACACAACTCTGTTTAGTTCACCCCACAATCTTTCAATTCTTTGATTATGCACACTTCGTCCAACCATAAAGCTTCCTCTGTTTGGCCCTCGATGTTCAATCATAAACCGTGCAATATCAATATTCTCAGTCATC
>NW_024583474.1:12635-20468 GCF_018398535.1 Haplochromis burtoni
AGAGAAAGTTGGTGACTTTTGGAGATTTATTTCCCTGGATGATTGAGAATGCATCAAGACGAACACAAAAGGAAGTTCACAGCTTTTAGCAGCTCCCCCACCCCCTCAATCACACACCCCCACTCCCCTCCCTCCAGAATTCCCAGGTAACAACCTAATTTACATATGAATGACTAGCCAATTTAGCTTCCACTTGGCTGAAGCTAAAGCTTAGCTAAAAGCCTACCAGCCATTTGGCTGGAAGGTGGGTTTTAAAGGTAGAAAGGTAGAAGCCTGGCAGTGCTAGTGTTAAGTTGTGATAGTGCAGATGGGCTACATTTTCCTTCCCAGGTGGGACATTTGATCTTTTTAGGATTTCTCCATCTTTGCACACTAATTTGTCCGGCGCCTGGACATTTTTTTTCTAACCACTGTTCGTCAACAGTAAACTTAGTGGGCTGATTACCCATTAAAACAGAACTGCAGAGCTTTCTCTGGTATTAGACTTAAAGAGTGGTTACTGACTACGCCCTTCTACTCCACTCTATTTAGTGGAGCGGTGTCAGTTTTATGAGGCGGAACTCAACCGTTCTCTTTTGTCACCAGTACTTCAGCTACTGACAGGAAATAAAATGACAATAACAATGAGAGTGATTCAGCAGCGTATTGTGCTGTTCAAATCAATTCACTCTCAACACACAGAAAACACAAACATTTATACAGACATTTTACACAGTCGCGCAGACCTTTTCGGCAGGTCAGTCCTAAAAAATTCTTATTTTTACACGTGGACCCTTTCAGCGGGTCAGTCTTTAAAACTTTTATTTTGAAAATCCTTTCAGCGGATTAGTCCTTAAGCTTTTATTTTGAAAATCCTTTGGCGGGTTACTCCTTAAGCTTTTATTTTGAAAATCCTTTCGGCGGATTACTCCTATTTTTACAGCCACTGGATCCCAGCGCCGTGGACGACTTAATGACACTGGCCAGAACCCGAATTTCACGTCTCTGGACTTTCACTCCAAAGAGGCTGTCGACAGACTTTCAGTGCAAGATCTCCACGACGCCAGAACACAGCGGCCGATGCTTCCTAACCGGCTCGGAGGACCAAGAAAATGTGAGAGAAATTGTAGAAGGCAAAGGAACTCAGACTCAAGATATCTTATACATGTGCACACATGGACGATCGTCCCTCACCGTCCAATGCATCCTGCACCAGATGTGTGCAGGACAGAAATGAGACATTTCCATAAAAAGAGAGACTGTTCGCTTGTCAGCTGAAACAGGAGATAACTTTGTATGTATAGAAATGCAGACATTTCCATAAAAGGAGAGAAAGGGAGAGAGAGCGCCAGCTTGTCTGTAAGAATAAGAGGAAGTGTCGTATGTCACCGCATTCCTCTACACATATGGCTTCAGTCTCTCTTCGTGTGTTGGCTCCAATTCACAACCTCTTCTTCCTTTAAATGAAGCTACAACTAAGCATAATTACAAAATTAAAAATCTTTCATCATTAGTGAAATGGGACTGGAAGGATACGAATTATTTACAATGAACAGGGTGAATAAAAAAGGAGGCGGTGTTGCTTTATATGTAGATAAAGTTTTGAAATGTAGTCTGATTGAATGCATGTCAAGCACCATAGATAACATATTGGAATGTGTCACTATTGAAATTCATGTTGAAAAAGCTAACAATATAATTATAAGTTGCATCTATAGGACACCAGGTTCATGCCTTGAGATATTCAATGAAAAACTTGCTGCTATGTTTAGCAACCTAAATGATAAAAAAGTGCAAATAATTTGTGGTGATTTTAATATAGATTTGCTAAACCCAAATGGACATCAGAAAACAACAGATTTCATAAATACAATGTATAGTAACTCCCTTTTCCCTGTAATTATAAAACCAAGTAGAATAACAATTGATACAGCTACATTGATAGATAATATATTCACAAATAAAATTGACCATGAAATAGTAGGTGGACTTCTTATAACTGATATAAGCGATCATCTTCCTGTTTTTGCAATTTTTCAAAATTATTTTGGGATTAAAACTAAACAAAAGAATCAAATATTTGATATGATACGACATAGAACAACAAGAGCCATTGCTGCCCTCCAGGTGGACTTAAAGGAACACAATTGGAATGAGGTTTTTGCAAATGAAGATTCAAATAGTGCATATGATGCATTCTTATCAACTGTAATTTCACTATATGAAAAACATTGTCCTTTAATGAAAATCACTAGAAAGCATCACAGATCAAATAAGCCATGGATCACAAAGGGGATAGAAGATGCATGTAAAAAGAAAAATAATCTATATAAGAGATTCATAAAACAGAGGACAAAAGATGCTGAAATAAAGTACAAGTTATATAAAAATAGATTAGTAAATATTATAAGAACAAGTAAGAAAGAATATTACCACAAATTATTGGAGCAAAGTAGAAGTAACACACAAGAAACATGGAGGATATTAAACAGTATAATCAAAAAGGGCTCAAAAAATAAGAATTATCCAGATTATTTTAAAAAAGATAAAGATATTGTGCTTGATAAAACTAAAGACATTGCAAATGAATTTAATGATTTCTTTGTAAATGTTGGCTTTAATTTAGCAAAAGAAATTCCAGAGTCAAGAAATAATAACGACCTAAATAAACATATTACTCAGAATGTGTCCTCCATGTTTATTGGTGCTGTAACTCATAGAGAAATAATTAACATTGTGAAGACATTTAAAAATAAAAAGTCCACTGACTGTTTTGGTATTGACATGATATTAGTTAAAAGTATTATAGAATATATAGTGCAACCTTTCGCATACATTTGTAATCTGTCCTTTCAAACTGGTGTGTTTCCCTCACAAATGAAAATAGCAAAAGTTATTCCAATCCATAAAAACGGAGAGAGATGTCAGTTTACCAATTATAGGCCAATATCACTACTCCCACAGTTCTCAAAAATTTTAGAAAAGTTATTTGTTAATAGACTTGATAAATATATTGAGAAGCATAATCTCCTAAGTGATAACCAATATGGCTTTAGAGTGAAAAGGTCCACTTCGATGGCAGTGATGGAACTTGTTGAAGGGATATCTAATGCAATAGATAATAAGGAATATACTGTTGGTGTTTTTATAGACTTAAAAAAGGCGTTTGATACAATTGATCATTCTATATTAATGAATAAACTAGAGAGATATGGCATAAGAGGGATAGCATACAAGTGGATGAAAAGTTACCTGGATGAAAGATATCAATATGTCGAATTCAATAATGTAAAATCTAAGCAGTTGAAGGTAACTTGTGGTGTTCCTCAGGGCTCTGTGCTGGGCCCTAAATTATTTATATTATATATAAATGACATATGTAGCATTTCCAAACTGTTAAAATGTGTATTGTTTGCTGATGATACCACTCTGTACTGCTCAGGTAAAAACCTAGAACAGCTTCTGACTACAGCGGAAAAGGAGTTAAATATATTAAAAAACTGGTTTGATGTAAATAAGTTATCATTAAATATAAAGAAAACAAAATTGATTATTTTTGGCACTAGACAAATGAAAAATGTATCTAAAATCAGGGTTAATGGAATTGAAATTGAAAGAGTGTACGAAAATAAATTTCTTGGAGTGATAATTGATGATAAGCTGAGTTGGAAGTCTCATATAAACCATGTGAAAACAAAAATGTCAAAAACCATTGCTATTCTCTATAAAACAAAGCATGTCCTGAACAAAAAATCATTATACACACTTTATTGTACTCTGTTGCTTCCATATATGACTTACTGTCTGGAGATATGGGGTAATGCATATAAAACGAACACTCTTCCTATTTTCAAGTTACAAAAAAGAGCTATAAGAATTATAAACCAATCAAACTATATAGAACCAACTAACATTTTGTTTATTAATCTGAATACCCTGAAATTTTATGATTTAGTTGAATATAAAATGGCACAGATAATGTATAAAGCACAAAATAACTTGCTTTGCCCCAGTACTCAGAAGCTGTTCAAAGTCAGAGAGAGTCAATATGACTTAAGGGGAACAGATTTCTTTAAAAAAAAACAAGATGAGGACAAATATAAAGCAGAGATGTGTTTCTGTTAGAGGAGTTAACCTGTGGAATAGTTATGACAGTGATTTAAAAAGGTGTAGTTCATTTTCCTTGTTTAAAAATATGTTTAAAAATAGAGTATTAGAAAAATATATAAATCAAGAATGAAAAGAGCAAAAAAAAAAACCTTGCAGGAGCTTTCCTCTCCTCAGGAACTCTCTGCAGGAGGGGGAGATACAGGAGAGGTGGAGGAAGATCTCAGCCTGGGCGTCTATTGTCTCATGTAGTCTGGAAGATGAGTGGATGGTGGGGTGGGTGCAGTTTTCTCTGTGGTGGGGTTGGGTGGACTGTCCCGGGCTCTGTGGGGCCGGGGGGCGCTGCTGCACTGGGCCCCGGTCTGGATGGGCCTGGGCCCCCTTTCCCTGGCGGGTCGCGGAGTATGGGAGTGCCTACTGGGGTCAGCGGGGGAGCTGGCCCCAGGGAGGGGTCACCTGCCCCTCCCTTCCTTCCCTCCCCATCTCCAGCTGCCTCCCTCTTCCCGCTCCACCACAACCACCCACACATGCAGGGCCTTGGAGTAGGGGTATGTCACCAGGGTGCAGAGGAGGCTACCCCCCCCTCTGTCCCCTTCTGGCTGCCTCTGCCTCAATTTTATCCCACAACTTAGACATTCACATTACTCACACTCTCATTACACATACATATAAGTAAGTAAGTAAACTTTATTTATTAAGCGCTTTTCACAGACAGACAATCACAAAGCGCTGTACACAAATATTAAAATATTAAAATAAACAATAAAATCAATAGACATTATATACAATGTAAAAGATCAAATGTAAATAATGTAAAAAAATATAAAATATGTAGATCAACAAAAGGCTTGTTTGAACAGAAGAGTTTTTAACTGTTTTTTAAAAGAATCCACAGAGTCAAGCAAACGTAATTGTAGTGGTAAACTGTTCCACAGCCTTGGTGCAACAGACTGAAAGGCTCTGTCCCCTTTTGTCTTCAGTCGTGTACGGGGAACAACTAAGAGACTCTGAGTCTGTGAGCGGAGATGACGAGCAGCAGTGTATTTTATAAGAAGCTTGGATAAGTAATCTGGAGCCTGGCCATTTAGGATCTTGGGGGTGGGCACGATACACGGAGTCCAAGTTACCATCAGGGTGTACACCTCACCCCTGGCATCGTTGCCCACCTCTCAATTTTAAATACACGTAGACATTGAGGGCTAGCAGGAGGGTATAATAATAATAATAATGGATTGGATTTATATAGCGCTTTTCAAGGCACCCAAAGCGCTTTACAATACCACTATTCATTCACTCTCACATTCATACACTGGTGGAGGTAAAAGGGTAACACCACCTGGGTCTGGGTGCAGTTCCCCCCTCCAGGGGCAAGGGTACCTAGACCCGGTTTGTAGAGTACGCTTGGGGAGTGTGATCGTGTGTACAGCGTCTCTTTATGTCTGTCTCCACGTTGGTTGAGTGTGGAGTAAGTGCATATGAGAGCATGAGGGTGGGAATGGATGTTTGTGTCTGTGTGTGCCTGTATGTCTGTGTCTATATGTCAGGTTGGGTATCAGACGCCACCTCTCTGGGGACACCTCAGGCCCTCCAAGGTTTGGAGGCCTATCTCCACCCACCACCACTTCCCCTGCCGGTGGCGGACTCCCTCAGGTGTCGGTGCGTTGGTGGTTCTTTGTGTCTGGGGGTGGGCGTCCGGGTACACACCGGCTCACTCCTTGGCGGCCGCTTATTGGGGCTCGCTCGGGCCACTTCGGAGGTGGGGTGCCCCCGGCCTCTCGGCCTGGGGCTCGGTCACTCAGGCACAGCTGGCTGCCGGCGGAGCTCACGGGCGCGTCACTGCAACTCCCCCTGGCTTCTGCTCCGCGGCTGCTGAGTGAGCCCTCATCTGGGACTCTCCTCAGCTCTTACTGGGACAGTGGCGCGGCTGCCCCTCTGTTGGTCTTCCTTGGTCTCTTGTGTTCTGGGGGCCTCTGGATGTCTGGAGTTTTGATCTCCTCCATACCTGCTTCATACCCTGGAGGACGGGGCTGTGGCTCCCCACACTCCCTAGCAGATCGTTACATGGAGAAACCTTTGGAATGCAAGCATGCTGATCCACACAGGTATGCACACAGGTGTACACACGGGTATTCACAGACGCGGACTACAGCTTTCTTGGCTGCTGCCTCAAAGCACATTGTGCGCTGTCTATCTTGCGTGCTGCACAATATCGTTTATTATTTAGTATCTACTGATATCTACTGCTAGCTAGTTTATTGTGATGGTGCTTTTTTTTATTATGTTGCTCTTTGTTGTTTGCTTTCTCTTCTGTTTTTTTTCTCCATACAGGTGACCCAGGTGTTTTGTTTTTTTTGTTTGTTTGTTTTTTTCTTTCTTCCCCCCCTTCTCACCGTCTCTTCTCCCCTTTGGTTTTCTTTCTCTCCCTCTCTTTCTTTCATTCTTTCTCCCTGTCCTATCCCCCAGTCATGTCTGTCCCGTTTGTAGCAACTGAAAATAAAATAAATTCATAATTATAATAAAGGTCAATCAAATGGACCAATATAGCAAGGCCATGATGATCCACTTGGTAAAATAAATCCGCTTGGCATCTTTCTTGGCCTTAAGACAACAATTCTGATGGCTATAGATCCAAACGGGACACAAAAAATAAAAATAAAAAAAGAAAGAAAGAAAGAAAGTGCTGATCTACAGGGATTTTCCAACAAAAACCATCTCTACAGTCCAGAGAGAACGGTCTGAAATGGTCCAAAAGGGAGAAAATGTCAACTAATTGAGTGAATGGCCAGAATGCTTTGGACTGATAGTAAGGAAACGATAACTCAAAGCTATATGCTACAGCTAGGTATGCAAAAGAGCATCTCTGAACCCACAATAGGAATGAAGCAGAAGCTACAGCTGCAGAAGGCTACATTAGCACCTGTTAGCTAAAGAAACTGAGGCTGCAGCTCACACGGGCTCATCAGAACCTGGACAACAGAAAAAACATTGTTTGGGTTGATGAGTCTCGATTCTGCTGTGACATTCGGGTAGTAGGATCAGAATTTGGCATAAACATTATGAAAGCATGTCATGTATGAATGGTTTAGGTTGTTTTTGGAGGTTTAACCATCTTGGCACATTTTGGGCCGTTTAGTGTAACTGACAGTGATTTAATTTCACGTTCTTTGTGTTATATTTGTTGGAAACATTTTTGTGATTTTGAATGAGCTGCTTGTTGTGAGGTATGAAGTGCAGCTTTCACGATGAACATGCTTTCCTGTTTGGCTACAGCAGTCAATGAGGTGCGTTCAATGTGTCTCTGTTAATTTGAGTTTCCACGTAAAACATGTGCACTTATATTTGCTGGATTTATCTTGGCATCAGTGTTTTTTCGAAACCCTGTCACACATAATGGTTTAAATTATTTCATTTTCACTGGATATATGAGACAAGCTAAAAGAGAATTATCATTTTATGTTTAAGAAACTGATGTTTCTAAATATAATTGCTTTATTTTAATAGTTCTCATGATGAAAATGCTGAGTGATCCTGTTGGTGAGCTTGGAATAAGCCATCTATAAACAAAGAACATGTCCGCATGGTGACTGGTGGGAGTAACACTTCAGTACCAACTAAACATCATTTAAACACCACAGGCTGAATGTTGGTGCTGACCATCTCCTTCATATTATGAGCACAATGTACCAATCTGTACCAATCTACTTTGAACTGCTTTTATCTTTAAAGTCATGCCTTCTGCTTTTTTTT
>NW_024583474.1:20488-26250 GCF_018398535.1 Haplochromis burtoni
TTTTAGCATCTACATGGATGTTAAAATCACCCACAATAATTATTTTATCTGAGCTCAGAACTAAATTAGATAGGCTTTATTTAAATGGAAAACTCCAACAGCAGGACTTACTCCTTACAAATGCACAGCTGACAAACTACCATTCTCTGATCACCTGCTTCTTTCTTTTACTGTCCAAATGACTTTTTCCATAATCAAGAACGCTCACACTATTTCTTTTCAGAATATCAAGAAAATAAATCTTGATATTCTTTCCTCTGCTTTTTCTAGCTGATGTCTCTCAGCAACTTGTCTATTCAAGATGAGCACCTCTGTTCTTTAAAGACAAACATGAACCCCCTCAGTACACACTTTCCCCCACAGATATGATCATCACTGTCTCCAAACAGCAAATGATCAAGTCTAACATTTTGATCTTTTCTCTTTCATTGTTTTCTTTGCGAAAATCTCAGGATTTTTCAGGTCATGTTTATGCAGGAAAACACAAACATGTAAAGGATTCATCACAGTTCTCTGACCTCGTTGGTCCAGGTTCAGCACTGAAGTATGGATTGCCATCTTTGGACCAGTCACTCCTCACAGAGGGACAACTGGATCCTGCAGACTCTGCTCTGTCCTCCTCTTCCTTCATCATCATCTTCTTGTGGACTTCAGTCAGTCTGAGAGGTAAACCACAAACACTCAGTGAGTTGACATTAACAGGAGTAACTGAGTTACAGTCACTGACCTCTGACCTGTCATGTAACCTAGAAACCAGGTCAATATGTCTGTAGGTTCAGTCATCCAGGTCATGGTTATCTAAGGAGCTTGAAAAGAAAAGAGACTTCTTTAAGTTTCTTGAAGATGTTTCATCTGAGAAGCTTCTTCAGTTCTAAAACCAAATGGTGGAGAGTCCCAGATATTTAAACCCTCGAGGGAAAGAGAGGGGCGCTGACCCACTTGTGATGAGGCACATGATCAATAGTGGGTTTTACTGACTCTCACTAGCTCTGCTTTGACAGTGACAACCATCACTGAGCAGCATATCAAAGACAATTGTGCAAAAATAACTGCATGTTGTGGGCCAATGTTTGTTCATGTCAGTTGTATTTCCTCTTTTTTTGTGATCAGTGTTGGTCATTGCTCAAAAAGTAATTATTACACATAACACACAGAACATTTTTATCAAAAGTAATGCATTACATTACTTCATTATGTAATGATGTTACACAGTAACATTACTTTGATGTTGCTCTGTCAAATGAGCTGAAACACTCTCATAATCACCATTTAACAATATGAAGCTGAGGCTACAGCCCCACACACCAACACAGATCCTATCCTTGACACACATGATCTTTCTCTGAGTGTTTATGAACACAAATCAAAGATGAAACCAGCACAAAGACACTTTAAAGTAATTCTACTGTAGAAACATGAACAGGTAGAAACTTGCAGCCTGACTGCTCATCAGTTTGTGACCTGTTCAAATTCAGTAGCTGTTCAGTTTATCATGGTGCTGGTCTGGTGTCAGCATTTACTCAGCTTTAACCCTCTGGGGTCCAGGGTATAACTGGCCATTTTTACCTACTTTTGATTTGACCTCTATATTTCACCTTTAAAAACTGTTCGCTTTGCCTTGTTTGGTATCTTTCTTTTGCAGCACAACATAAAGTGTCTGAATTTAAAGTTAGTTTTTCATTTTGACTAACTGTATTGGCACAACTGATATAAAATCAGACAAAAAACATAAAATCAGAGTAGGCAAAATGTGATATTTTTTACTGTACAAACCCCAAACATGTTTAACAAATGATTTTCAGAACGTAAAATGCAAATATAAATAGTAAACTTTAAAAACCTTTGTAAAATTTTTGAAACAACATACTTATATGCAAATATTCACCTGAGACAATGCCTCGGGCGTTTTTAGTACATCTCTTTACAAAATGATCGGTTGTAACAAAAAGACTTCACACAAATTATTTGTGCCATTCAAGAAAACAGTTCCTGTCCACCACAAGACACAGGGACACACCACAGGCTTCCAGGGTGTGTCACTCCCCCTGTTGTCCTCCTGGAGACAGCACTTACATTTGAGTCTGCCTTACATTTGAGTCTGCCTTTAGTGGCTGTCTGGACAGCATCTGTGTCTGTGAGAATAATGTGAGAAATGTGTTCAGCTCTCCTGCTGTGGGGAACGACCATGCCACAAAGCTGACACACCACCTCCACCATGAAATCTTTGTGTGCCATGGGATGAACCTGCTTGCCCAAAGACACAACTGCCGAGACTGTCCAAGCCGGGGCTCCAACCAGCAACCTTCCGATTACAAGGCGAACTCCCAACTCTTGAGCCATGATCGCCCCTCACATAGACGTGTAAAAATCGTCCATGTAAATATGGTATCCAGTGCCAAGACAGGAAGGCTAAATAAAATTCATCACCAATCATAGGCCAGCCTTGCTCACTTGCAGTTTCACTCTTGTATATGGTAAAGCTGATGGTGTAGCTGTCATGAACTGGCTGTGTGGAGGCAGATCAGGATCCAAATGCAAAACTCACGGAGACAAAAAGCTGAACTCAAAATCACTGCTTTATTGCAGGCTTCACACAGAAACAGAACTAAACTGGGAATGCTAACTGAGGACCGAGGGAACACAGAAAGACACACAGGTTTGGGGAGGAGACACTGACGACGCAACGCTGAACTGAGGGAGACATGCACATAAATACAGAGAGGGTTAACGAGGGAAGTTGGAGCACACGGGGAACACAGCTGACACAGATAATCGTAACGAGACAGGGCAGGAATGAACACAACATGACGCATACTGACGAGAGACTGTCAAAGTAAAACAGGAAGTACACAGAGGTTCAGACAGGGGGAGAGAGAGCACAGACATAACAGGCTGGGGAAAACATTGAATGAAACACAAGGAGGGGAAACGAGGACTCACAAATACACAGAGGGGCACACAGGGGGTAATCAAATAAGGAACATCTTTAACAGAACCTAGGAACCACGGCATAAATAAGGAACAAAATACAAATATACAAGAAAACTAAGAATGCTGGGCAAACATGGCCCAGGACCATGACATCAGCCACTTCTTGATTCAGCAAATATAGACATTTTCATCCCCCATTTAGTCAGTTTGTCTTTCATATATTGTGTCATCCCAGTTTTTGCTTTGGTTGCTACCATCCTTTCATCTACTGACAACTCCCTCCTTGAGTGGTAATAAGCCTGGCAGGCACTGAGGATCTCATCATATAGAGGCTTGATTCTAAAAAGTTTTTCATGGCCTGGTGTTCCCTTCTTCGTCTCATTTTTTTAGATCCTCCTCAGGATCACTGAGGTGGATGTTCCATAATATGCTGCGGAACCTGTCTCTCATCCTCACTTTGGATGGAAGGGGCACAAACAAGATATGATTCTGTCTCCAGTAATCTCTGACACTTGGAAGAGTCTCTATCTGGACACCTGGTGTTCTTCGTGGCTGAAACCTGCTAAATTCTACTTTAATGTCAGCATCCCCTTCTGACTTTCAGGGCTCAGAGCTGAGATGTGGCTCTGCTGCATCAGGCAGTGGAGCTCTGTACCTGGACCTTGTCACTCTCCAGCTCAGAGTCTGGCTCCAAATCTTCTTCCAGCTCAAAAAAAGAGTTTCAGTGCCTGATCCACATTTAGTAGCTGTCTCATTGTTTTGATATGTGACATGTCAAACAACAACAAGAAAACGACTACAGAAGACCTCCAAAAGTTGATTCTGTTCATCTGGATGTAGCGTTTTCAGTGGAAGAAACATTTAGTCACTCATCCAAATGACTTCTTCCGTCTCAGCTGACTGCAGGTTTCTCCAATCTTATAAAAAGTACATTTGCATAATGACTGAAACCAGCCCACTGAAGGAACAAAGGGCCGAACCCTTGAAACGAGACCCAGGAAGTGGTTACAGGAAGAGGGTGATAGACGGTCTGAAGGAGTTAGAAAAAGACAAGGCTATCGAGCGGACCTCATACAACAGGCTATACCCAGGGGAATCTACACCAAGTCTGTATGGTTTACCGAAGATACATAAACAGGGTGCACCTTTAAGACCGATTGTCTGTATGATCAACTCGGTCACCTATAACATCTCCAAGTTTCTGGCTTAGATCCTCAACCCGCTGGTAGGCAGCTCTGAACACGACATCCAGAACACTTTGAATTTTGTTGAGAAGGTGAGAGATGTCATTATGGAGGCAGATGAAACCATGGTTTCGTTCAACGTTACATCTCCACTTGCATCCCAGTCGTGGAAGCATTGGAGGTAGTTCGTAAGAGATTAAAGGATGAGCCCAACCTCAGCAAAAGGACCACTCTCAGCATCGACCACGTGTGTTTGCTTTTTGAACTGTGACTTGATTCCACCTACTTCACATACAAGGGTGAGTTCTACAGGCAGAAACATGGATGTGCCATGGGTTCCCCAGTTTCACCCATTGTGGCCAATTTGTACATGGAATAAGTGGAAAAGAGGGCTTTGCTATCAAAGGAGCTTGCAAAGAAAAGCGTCTGGACTTCTTTAAGTTACTTGACCTGGATGACCTGGATGACTGAGAACCTTCACAGACATAGGGCTTTGCTATCCTATCCTGGAACACCACCAAGTCACTGGTTCAGGTATGTCGATGACACCTTGGTGAAAAATCTCAGGACGTAGCACATTTCACAGATCATATTAACTCGGTGGGTGGGGTGTGGATGGGTGCGGATTCGCTTGCAATGTGAGCTCTGTCTTTGGAAAGTCTGTTGTTTATCTGCTCGTCTTGCAGTAAACGTGACAACAGTGCTTGGGAAAAAGTATTGTGAATATAATTAATCATAACTCGAGTTTTTCTTGGCCTATCAGCACAATTTAAAAATTGGTATGTAGTTTGAAATTTGCACTTTCAACACATCAAAACAGAATCTCATTGAGGCTCCGTCTTGCTGCTATGCCATCTTTAATCATTTGGACACGGCTGCGCGTCCCTTGACCCCAGAGGGTTAATGTCACTCTGGTTTCTTGGCTAATTTAGCGTCAGCTTAGCATTAGCATGCGGTCTGGCTAGCTTTGCCTCAGAGCTCTGGCAGGTGTCTCGTGTGTAAATATTAATAAAAGTGACAGTAAAGGAGGTAAAGGCAATAAACACACAGCAGCTGAGCTGTGATGTTATCATGTACGCTGTGTCATTTGTGGACTCTGAGTGAACTTACAAAGTAAAAACTATGGCTGTATGCCAATTCAGGGTCTGCAGCCTTGGATGATGCGGCCTTCATGGTCTACATGGGCCACGTCCTCAAAGACTGTGAAGGCCAGAAGTGCAAGGCTTTTGAAATCGGATAGTCTAGCCCAGGGGTAGGCAACCTTTCTGATGATGAATGCCATTTAAAATTTCCTCAGAAGTCAGTGTGACATATGATTGCATTAGCAATAAATTTAATAACGCTCTATATGAACAGTTCCACACTATATAGAACCACTTTATGGAATTATATTTGTTCGCAGATGTTGGCAGCTATCAGCGAATAGTTATCAGCTATTTTGAAACAAAAAAAAAAAAGACACTTTTTATCCATAACAAGAACTTCATAATAGCAAATGAACTGTACAACAGAAAATGCAAATGCTATTTATGGTCTCCTCACAACAATGATAAGAAAAATAAACTAAGCCAATATGGCATGTTTGTTAATACAGAGACACGCATGTTAATGTGATCTCTGGTCTCCCACTCAGAGACACAGGTCTCC
>NW_024583474.1:26270-51476 GCF_018398535.1 Haplochromis burtoni
ACACACACACACACGTAATGCAGGTGTTTCTAAGTCAACCATAAAAACTCAAATCTGCAGTCGGTGATGCACTTTGACATTTATTTGACAGGCAAAAGGACACAGAAAAGCTTTTAAGTGTTTTCTTAATCTTATTTTTATTTTTTAAACATGAACACGATCATAAATTGATGATCGGTACTTAATACTTATTTTTCCCACTGTATATACATAAACATATAATAATACTACTGCAGTGTATTTTTCATCATTCATCATCAGCAAGAAATACTAAAAAAAAAGAAGCCAGTGTAATCTATCAAGTTTCCCAGACGAGTCACAGCAAAGATTCAGCTAAAAAATCATCTGATGTGTTCAATAAACTTATTATCAGATAGAAACATCCTGAATCCTGCGCTGGCTTTCCGTACCACTGTCACCAGATTCGAGTATTTATGAATCATAACTGACCACCAACGTTAAGGCTGAAGTTAATATCATGATTGAATGCATTAACATGATTGTGGATTACAGTAATCAGGGATTTCCTGGCTAAAAATGAGCTTCTGAAGGGTGAGAATGCAAATCACACACTTTTATTAAAGATAAAGATTTAGACAATATTGCAGTCAGCCAGTATTATTATGGATGACTGTGTGTTAGGAGGCAGCTGTCTGCTATTCAGTGGTCACCACCAGCCAACGTGGGGAAGTAGCAGCTGCACACTGAGCATCTCCCACATGACCAAACTCTTACCAAACTCATGATACGTTGAGCCGGCTTTCAGAAGTTCTGTCCCTCTTTTTCTAAATCTTATTGCTTCGTTGCTACCCACAGTTTGTGGATACGGTGAGGTCGGGAACATAGAAGGGAAAACTGATGAACTCCCACTTTGAGCTGAAAGTTCCTGTCCAACTTGGACTGGGGTCTCTGACATTCTCTGGCTCAAAGCTGTGGATGGAAATTTGGAGGACATCAATGAAACCAGCAGCACATATTACATGAAAAGCAAATATGATGCTTAAATAACTGAAGCGTTCACCCCTTTGACTGTCCCACGAAATTCTATCCAAGAGATTATGAATAAGGTTAGTGAGAAACAGCTGCCCTGGGGCTGTTTTTTAATCCAGTATATTGTTTATCACATTTTGTGTTATAACTGCTGGGCTTTGGTTATAACTGCTTTCTTGGGGTTTTAACCAGCCTGGTGTTAGTGTAACTGAATATAGTTTTGGTAAGATTATTTTTAGAGTCGGAGGCTTTAACAGCAGCCAGACATGTCAGCCTCTCACAAGAGGAACAGCAGTGTCCAATGACTAATCCGTCAGCTGAGGACAGCTGAAAGAGTAAACCAATGAAACAGTGTCACCCATTAGGTGAACAAATGGACGGGTTAAAAAAAGCACAGCATGTAACAGAGGAAATGAAGGTGGAGGTTGTTGCTTAAGAAGTGTATATTGCTATATTTTAGTTAGTGTTATTTAAAAGAATTATTCAAACAATGTGTCTGTTGAGGAACAGATTTCTTGAAGTGTTCACTTTTTAAACGTTAAATTGATGCTTTTCTGTAGGAATCATATGATTAAGCCATGCTGACATTGTTTGAAGGGGCAGGGCTCAGAGTTAAAAAGGGACTCACAGAACCAGGCTGAAACACAACAACCCACATTCATCAAGAATCTAATAATCAGATCACATCATACTATATCATCATCATCATGTGGGGACAGTGTGAAGCAAATGTAGCCGATGTTTTACCTGATGGGTACAATGTTGCTGCTGCTGCTGGTGGTGCTGGAGGGCAGGGCTGTGCTGATCTCAGACTGGAGACATTAAGGAGTGCACAGGAGAGATGGGTGCTGATTAAACAAGTGTTATGAGATAATAATAAAATGCAAAGACTGGTGACAGAGCTTGGAACCATAAGGAAACAAAACTGTGGGAACTAAACTCTGCCTGTGAATCACTCTTTGCCTCATCGATCACTCTCCACTTGCTGTCCATCTGAGAATATGACAATTTGCTGTTTCATTAATCTATTATTGAATTATCTTAGCTTATGAAGCTATTACCTCCCAGCTGTACGAGCTCGCTGCGTGTTTTGGAAGCTGCTGCGCTCTTCACAGATAAAGCTGGAAGCAGCTCAGATTGTTAGAACCAGAACTGAGGCCTGTTACATTTATACAGTGTTAGAGCAACGGCTGCAGCCTACAGCCTTTAAACTAGCGATTAAAATGCTGACAGTAAACTTGTCAGTCCAGATGTTACCACATTACTTTGTGGTCCATCTCCAGTCTTAGCAGAGGGCAGTTACACATCACACATGACCCCGTGCTGCGTCATGTGTGATGTGTCATCATACGAGGACATTACATTTCAGCTTTTCTGCATCTTGATTCTGCTCAATTAAGTGTTTTAAACTTGGACAAAATATGGCAGCTTTGTGTTGTGCTGCAAGTTAAACCCAGTGTCCTCATGAACACAGCATCGAACAACTTTCCTTTAAAAAATCGATTGAATTTAACTGGACACACTGGTTTTCAGTGGGAGAAAGATTCATCACTCAAGCGTGACACTGGAGAAGTCACCTGCATGAGTGATAAAACTCTTTTCCATGGAAACATCCAGAGGAGCTAAACTTTTGAGTATGTCCTTGCCTGTGTTTCAATCATCAAGAGATGTTTTATGTATACGTCTTTTTTCCTCTTGGCTTAATTTCAGCCTCAGCAGCATCTCTCAGAAGAAAACCGCTGTAAACTTTCTGCCAATCATCAGACAAAAAAGTAAATATATCATGTTCATTCTTTCTAATCATCTGTCCTTATTGCTTCCGTATACTTCCACAAACTCTGGGCTATTTTTGCTGTTCAAATTTTAAAATATTCTGCTCTTTCCCTCTATATCTTTTGGTATTTGTAAGTTCTATACTTGTTAAAGTATTAAGCTTTTTATGACTCTTTTCTGTTGTCCTCTCAGATTTTAAACTTTTTTTTTTCGTCATATCTCTGAGATGGATTATTGTAGAACAAGAAAATTGGCATGATTGTTCACTGTCAATGAAACAGGCCTTTCAGAATGAACTGCTCATTGGTTTCCATTTCATAAATCACATTTTAAAGTTTAACTGCTTACAACATCTGTCAAGAACAAAAACAAACCCTTCATATGTGCGTGCCATATTACATTTTATTTTTTAAGAAAACATTTTCTTAGATCCAGATATATACAAATACTCTCAAGTACAGTCAAAGTCAAATAAAATAAGAAAAATATGAAATCTAAGGTTTAAAAATGAATGTTTCCTGTCTCATTGGAAGGCTTTGAGTTTTTCTACATGTGTTTCTGTGTGTTTAAGTGAGTTTGTGTCTGTAAGCCTTTAAAGGAGAATGTGGAGGCTGCAGTGAAGAGAAGGGAGCATAACAGCATCCTGGAGTTTGCCCTGTGCAACGTTTCTGTGCTGCTGAAAACAAGATGTTATGATGGTGTAGACTTTAATTAATATTAATAATAAACCACTCAGGTCAGAGGCTCAGTGTTTTACCAGTCCTGTACACTTTTATTGGCTTGTGAAAAAAGCTTTATTTTTATACTTTAAACATTAATTCTATTAAATTGAGATGGCAATTTAAATCATTTCACTTGAAAAAGGTTTGAAAACCTTGAAGTAAATACGGTCTAGTACACCTCGTGTAGACTCAGCCCTGTTCGCTTCAGCTTTTAGAAACCCTTATAATTGAAACATGGTATCAAAGTTAACAGTTCACCAGAGTATTTTAATACAACTTCACGTCGTTTGTTGATCAGGTGCTTTGATGAAGGACTCCTGCTTGCTTTTTCCCAGTAAAGGTTTTAATGGTGATCACAGGGACAGCGCTGCTGTTTCGCCCAGCTTGACATCAGCATCTCGGTCCACCCTCTTTGCTCTTCGCGGTGTGTAAACAGACTCCGGCTCCACGTTAAACTGTTTCAGTACTGCACTGCAGGTCCGGTCAGGTGCTGAATCTACATCCACACTGTTTACAGTCCCAGCGAGAGGTGAAGCATGTAGAGGCAGGTGTCCCGTACTGGGCTCCGGCTCTGTCTTCCTAAGCCAGGGGATCAGCAACCTTTGAGCCCCAAAGAGCCATTTGGACCCGGTTTCCACGAAAAACAAACACTATTAACATGTTCATTTATTCTGATTTTCTCACAATGGTATCTTAAAATATATTTTTGTAAAAAGGTAACAAAGAAAAATCCAAATAGCATTTATGATTTATTTCAGTATCATTCTGTGAATTCAACAATCAGACAGCATAAAATGTTTGACAACTTTAGAATAATTTTATTATAAAATACAAGTAAATAACTTTTAAAAGTAGCTGTTAAGTTCAAACTAAAGCTGTCCGGGCTGTGCATCACACCTGAACCTCAAACTAATGTTCAGAACAAAGTGTCTGCAGCTGCATTTTAAACCTTACTTCACACACGTTCAGTGTTAAAGTCATTTTAGCCTCATGTTTACATCTAAGATCAAACTGTGACAATTTTCCATCAATCAGCTTATATGACAAATGACTCATGATTAATGTGTAACAGAAAATGAGACGAGATGATGTTGAATGTGTGATGTAATCACTTTCTCCGCTCTTATGTTGACAAATGAATAACTATAAAAACAGCAAACTATCATAAATCTGGGATTTCAGTGTTTGTAAAAATGTAAACTTGTACAAGTTAATTCGCTGCTCTACGCACTGACAGTGATTTGATGAAACAGGAAATGAACTGGAGGGCCAGTCAGCTGCTTCAGGTGCAGCTCTCAGATTTCAGGGTGTTGTCTAAACCAGCTTCCTTCCCCCCGGGACGCTTCCTCGAGCTGGCCACACATATTTACACACAAATACACACCACGAGTTGACCTTTGACTTCAACATGAGCCTGAGTAAGCTCGGACTGGAGGACTGTGGGAAGGCACTGCAATGTATTTCAGGGTTGGAGCAAACATTTAGTGGCACTTCCCCTCAGACTGGCCAATTGTGACACTTGTTCTGCATTAATCAGTGTCCAAGCATCACAGCTGCTGTGAACATTGCATCCATGATCCTTCAGTTTTGCAGAGTGACAATTATTTTATTAATATTAGTACTCAGTATAAATGGGTACACCTTACACCTGTGCAATTTATAAATACATCTTGGTAATCAGGGTGGCCACCTTAATAAGGTAGTGTTAAAAAAAAAATTGTCACTTTTGGATCTAGAAAAGACAACATGATGGCCCAGACTCACCTGAGCCACTCTGACTCAGGGGAGTCTGGGTTTATGCTCGAGGAAGAGCTGCGCATTAAAACAAACAAATATAAATAAGCGGCATTGTTGGACTGTAAACGTTTATCAGCTTTTTAAGCTTCGTGGCTGTAAGAAGTGCTGTTGTTATTACATGACTGTATACAGAAATAATGGTACGAAAATGAGACAAAAGTATTAAAGTGCCAGCATGTGAAACATGACCAGTATAACCACAGAACAAAAACAGAAGAATAAATATGCAGAAACACTGACAATAATTTGAAAAGTAAGAATTTCTTTGCTTTGTGTGATGCAGAGAAAAGAAACCATGAGGTCACAGAAGAAGACCAAAGTAATGTCTACGATGCAGCAATAATCACCAGAACTGTTATTAAATCGTGTTAATTCTGTGTAATTCTAACAATGCAGAAAAGGTTGTTTTGGCTTTAATAGCAAGAAAAGCAGGTGTATGTGCATTATTTCCCGTTGTATTCTGATTGGCTGGTTTTAATTAGTTGCTTTGAATCCTCTGACAGGAAGAGCTCTATTTGGATGAGTACGAGGCAGAGCCTATACTTTCTATTGTAAATGAGACAGCAGGTCTCAGTGGGACTGCCTGTATAAATAAAGGTTAAATAAATAAACATGAGGTAAAGAGCTCACAGAGAAGAGACCTGAATGTTCAAGACGGCTCTACCTCTCAATTTAATGAGTGTAAAGTAATTAAGAACATTTGGTCCTGAATTTTCACAGCTGGCTGAAGGACATTCTGAGCTCCTCCTCCCTCATGCTACGATCCAATCGCTGTGTCTCAGACTCTAGGATGGATGGGATTGGATGTTGTGTGATAGTTGCTAGTGAATCACTGAGGTCAAGTCTCAGAGAGAGCACTGACTGGCTGTTTCGGGAGGACTGCTGAATGAACTCTGCCCTTTGTTGCTGACCGACAGCCAGTGCAAACTGGAGCTGCTTCACCTGGAGGAGAGGAGAGACATCATCAGCACCCACCTGACATCAGAACACCAGGAAGTCATTTTGGTGCTGTGCACTCACCTGGTCCTGCAGCTCCCTCACTTTGCTCCTCAGTTGCTGCTCTTCTGTGGTGGTTAAAGACCCCTAAAACACACAATAGGTTTGCAACCACACGTGCCTCTATTGACATTTGTCACAAACACACACCTCATAGTCTGGAAAATGCACTTACACTAACACAACCTGTAATTATTACTGTAATAAGGGAACTGTGTGTCTCACCTGGATGCTCTCACTCAGCTGCTGTCTGAGCCTCGAGCGCTCTTCCTCCACCTGAAATACACAATAATGTGTACTCACGTCAGTGTGTCTGCTGTGTATCTGGATACCTTTCTTAGTGTTGTGTGCCTCAGTATGCCAAGGTGGTGTCTCTGCACATTGAAATCTGTCTCGTCCTAGGCTCACACTGGGTCTGTGACTCAGACTTCTTTTGCCCTTTGTTTACACCAGGAGCAAATATGGTGACCAGATTATATCCTATATCAGAACATAGTTTGACCAGATTCTCTGTGCTGCTCCTGGGTCCTAGTTCTTGCCACTTTACCTTGCTGTGTGCAACTCGACACTTCTTGTGTTAAAAATAGATCCAACACTATTTTACGTGACGTGGAGCAAAGACACGGCAACGTTTCTTTAAAGCTCCGCATCACATCTGTGGTTGCAATCAACTCAGGTCACCTAAGACAAACTGCATCCTGCTGTGTCACTGTGGCTTAATGTAGAAGTGTACACAGCATCTCTCTGGGTGCGTGCACGTGTACCTGTCTCATTGTTGTGTATACCTGTTGCAGCGTCTCTCTCAGTGTGTGTGTCGCTCTTTTCAGTTTGTCTTTCTGATTTGCCAGATGAAAGTTTTTCTTGTTCAATCGTTTCTGATCCAGTTCCAGTTCAGCCACCAGACTCTGCAGGACCGTCAGTCTCTCCTTCAAACCCTGCAGACACATTTTCCCCACACAGCTCCACTTTACAACCCGTTTCCTGTCGATGCACTTTGAGTACAGCTGCACTGACAGCCTGACCACAAACTGACCTCTGTATCAGACGTGGCCACTGGGCTCTGCTCCTCCTGCTGGGGTCTCCTTTTATAGCCCACCAAAGCTGCATCTGTTTGCTGTGATCCAGCTAATCCGATTCCATCCCGGTCCTCCATCTCCTCTGTGCTCTGACTCGGAGTGTCCACCTGCACATCAGCAATAAAAACAGTTACATTACAATGTCAAATTAACAGAACAGCGTCATAGCGATTACATGCAACCCATATACAAGATGACGTTATTTATAATAATGCTTAAGCTCAACCCCAGATCTTTGTGAACTTATGTAGCACGTTTTCAGCTCAGAAGCATTTAACACCCTGTGATCAACTTCAATAAAATCCTTGATAACACAAGTTTGAATGATCAGTGTAGTGGGGCAGTGCTATTATTCACAGTTTGATCTGATAGCAGAGTTCAGGCATTGAACAAACACTATACGAGGACTTACACATGTTTTAGGCTTCAGTTAGAGAATTCACTCATTAACAGGTATAACCTGTTTCTTTGTTGCTTCTTGTAAAGAGTCTTGAGATCATTCCAGGTTGCATTTGTAAAAAACAATATCTGGATAATATCTGGATGGACAGCTGGAATCATGATGGGTGGGCATGTGGTTTTCACTGGCACTGTATCACTGGTGTTTGTTGCTGTGACAGAAGACAGGAACACGGGAGAGTGCTATAAACTACAGATCGACGACCCAAAACTGTAAAACATGGGATCCCAGCCTGTGAACCGCTTCAGCACAAGCTGGAGGTCGCCAAGGCGACAGAACCACATCGTCCACAAAAGCAAAGACGAAATCCTGAGGCCACCGAGGGGGAGACCCTCCACCACCTGGCTATAGCTACATATTCTGTGCATAAATATTATGAACACAATCATGACAAAAGGGAGCCTGACAGAGTCAAACACCCACCAAAAATGAAACCGTCTTACTGTCGGCAATATGAACCAAGCCCTCGCTATGGTTGTACAGGGACAGAGTGGCCCGTAACAACAGGCCAGACATTTCATACTCCCAATAGGACACTGCCTAAGAAATGCAGTCAAGTACTGAAATGCAGCCAGATGTTTGCTCATTGCACGTTTTCACGCCTTCCTTCACTATTTCCCGACACGCTTGCTCTCCCGTCTTTCTACGTATCTGGCCTGTACACCTACACTTGGTGTCTTTTGGAAAGTCAAACCATTTGAGATTCCATAAGACTGGTAATGGTATGATCCCAGTTTGTCTGTGCATCTGATTGGCCACATGGTGAGCCTATCAAAATAAAGTCCCACCCCTGCCTGCATGGATTCTCAGCAGTGATGAAGATCAGGCTCGCTGACGTGTGAAATCGTCTCTCAGGCTGGATGTGATTGTACATCCTGTGTTCAGTCATGCACAATGCTTTAGTCACAATAACTCCAGCGTTCAGTTCAGCGTACAGACGACAAACGGTGAGTACACGAGGTTTACTTTAACGACAGCACGTTGTTCTTCTTACTGATATATGGTTTGTGTTACTGCTGGAGCTGACAGAATACTGGCCCGCGGGCTGTATGTTTGACACCCCTGCTGCAGAGGGTTCAAGCAGTTTGACCTCAGGCTGGTTTCTTCAGTTCAAGCAGTATCACTGTCAGGATGACTGTGTTTCTACAGTGTTTGTGTGACTGACAGACTGAAGTACCTGCAGGGAGTTTCGCACCATCACCTCCACGCTCTGCTTCACTCCTCTCAACTCCTCCTGAGGAAAGTCATCTTTCGTCTCTGTCAGCTTATCGTTTTCCATCTCCTGCACGTCCTCCTTGAGAGCTGTCACCTCTTCCTCCGTCCTCCGTAGCTTCTCCTTTATCTGCTCCTTCTCATTTTGTTCTTTTTGCAGCTCTTTTTTAATAACCAGTAACTCCATCTTAGTCGTCCTCAGCTCTTCCTGCGTCTCCTCTCCCCACACCTCTCTGAGATATTGTGCTTCTTCTCTCCAGTTTAACAGCTCATCTTGTGCCTCCTCCTTCCTTCTTTTCTCCTTTTGTACCGCCTCCCTAAGCACCGACATCTCTAGATTGCTTCTCTCCATCTCCTTCTGCACTTCCCTCCTAAGAGTCGACGCCTCCTCCTCCTCGGTGTCCAACAGCCTTGCTTGCTGCTCTTTCGCTCTCATTGGTCCATCAGCTTCTTTTCCCATCTCTATCGATTTATCCTGCAGACGTTTCTTCTCTTCCCTCAGTATCATCAGCTCATCCATTTCTCCTTTCGTCGTCTCCTGAACCTCCTTTAGCGTGTTCTCCAGTCTCCTCTTCTCCTCCACCGTCTTCCTCAGCACCTCTCTTTGGACCTTCATGTCACTTTCTACTTCAGACAGTTGTTCCTCCAGCCTCTTTGTCTCCTCCCCAGCTCTCCTAAGTGCTTCTCTCTCTTCCTCGGCCTCCCTAACTTTCTCCTCTAATCTCTTCTTCTCCTCCCCGACCTCCATCAGCTTACTTTGCAGTCTCCTCGTGTTTTCTTTCTCGGTTCTACTTAGTGCCTCCCATTCTCTTCTCTCCTCGTCCTTCTCCTCCAGTATAGCTCTTAACCGCTGCACCTCCTCCTCTTGCTCCACACAGATATGGTTAAGCTTTGTAGCCTCACTCTCGCTGTGTTCTGCCCTCTCCTGCCACTCCTTTATCTCCACCTGCAGCCTGTCACGGGCTTCCTCCATTTCTCTTACTCTTTTCCTTGCTCCCTCGCTCTTTGTCTGTCCCTCCTGTAGCTCCCTAACCTGGGAGGAGATCGTGTCATCTTTTTCCATACCTTTCCTACTTCCTCTTACCTCCTTTTGCTTTAGTCTGGCATTCACCTCTCGATGGTCCCTCTCTCCTTCCTCCTCCCCCTCCTTCAGATGTTCCCGATGTTCCTCCCCTACTTCTTCTCTTTCCCTCACCTGTAATTCCAGGCTCTGCTGCTTACATTTCGCCTCTGCCTTAAATTCATTAAACTTCTCATTGGCCACATTCAGCCTTTGCCTCATCAGCTCTGCCTCCGCAGCTTTCTCCTTTAGCTTCTCGAGCAGCTTTGCAACCACCTCCTCCTTCTCCTCGAGCAGTTTGTCTTTCTTTCTCCTTTCATCCTCTTGTGATGTTGAGATTTCTTTTTTCAGTCTGTTAATCTCCTCCTCTTGTTCTTCCACTCTCACCCTCCATCTGTCCCTCTCAGCTTCTGTCCTCAGCTGGTCCGCCTTCTTCTCCCTTTCCTCCTCCCTTTTCAATCTCCCCATCCGCTCACAGAGGGCTTCCACTTCTCTGTCCCTCTGCTTCGTCTCCTCTCTTCTCCTCTCCTCCCAAAACTCCTTCTCCTCTCTCAGCCTTTCCTCTGTCCTCTTTACCTCCTCTTCCAGTTCCTCCTTCTCTCCTTCTAATCGCTGTACTCTTTCTATCGTGAGGTTGATTCGAGTCTTCATCTCTATTACCTCCTTCCTCATTTTCTCCTCTTCTCTTTGCCTCTCCTCCACCTCCTCAGTTAATCCCTTAATGCAATTCCTCAGCACCTCAGCTCCTCTTCTCCCCGAGTTCTCACTAAAGAAACTCCTTTCTTCCTGTTCGGTCTCCGTCTCATCCTTCCTCTCCATTTCCTCCCTCCTTCTCCTCCTCCTCAGCTTCTCTATCTCCTCTGTCATCCTCTCCATGTCCTCTTGCAGTGCCTTCCTCTCCTCCTCACTCATCTCTCTCCTCTTCTTCTCATCTTCTACCCTGGACATCATCTCCTCCAGCTCGCCTCTCAGACACTGGATCTCCCCTTTAAAAAGACAAAAAAAGTTTTAAATACAACTAAAGTACTTTACATGAAAATCACTGTTGTTCCTATTAATGTCAGCACAACTGCTATGTTTCACTTGAGTGTGTTCACTGGGATGATTTCATTCACACTGCATTTAATCAGAGTGTGTGTGGACGTTAGAAAGTTTGAGACATGTTGTCCTCAGAGCTATCGAGTCAATCCTCACAACTCTGTCCGAGGAGGAGAGCAGCTGTGGTCTCGAGACAGGCTGCTGGGAACAGTGGGAGACTGGAGGGAGACAGGACTGTGATCAGCACACTCAAGCCTGCTGCTGTCTGAGGAGTCTAAACCTGTCAGGTTGCTTGTCCCGTGGGAAAGCTGCTTAGAGGAGGCTCAGGAAAGAAAGAGGGGAAATAAGCAGACCTGGTAGCCAACTGTTGGAGGCAGGGGTTAAAGCCATGCTGCAAACCTGTGGAGGTGGGGTGTAGGGGCTCTGGGGCCAGTCACTACAACGAGTCCTGTGAAGCAATAAAGCCATCAAACATCTGAGAAGCTGGTTGAAGAGAGGCAAGTCAGAGCTCGGTCACCCTGGGAGAGAGCCTCTCTAAGATGTCTTTTAATACTCAATCATGTTGCCAATTAAGCTAAAACCTTTGGTGCTATTTGTTTTTCAGCCTTTTGATGCCACCTTTGTTGAGATGTGTTACCGACTAATAGTGGTCTCAAAACAGGCCCATTTTCTCAGTTCAAACATGTTTAATGTTGTGAATAAAATGTTTTGGTTTATGAGATCTGCATTCTGTTTTTATATCTTCATCACTTTTTTGGAATTTGGTTTGAACTGCCACCTTTATATGTTTTCATTATTCTTAAAGGTTTAATATTATGACTTTAGGCGTACTGTCACTGACCATGTAAGGTATCTTTGGCCTGCTTCAGAGTGTGGATGTGTGTGTTCAGCTGACATTTTTCGACCTCTGACTGTGAGAGACGCTTCTGCTGCTCACTGAGCTGCTGGTGGGCAGACAGCGACAGAGACCTGCAGGCAGAGAGAAACAGGATGTCAGTATGATGCGACCCGTACAAACAAACCCTGATTTTATTTCGCATGCTCAGCACCGGATCTCCTGCAGATCAACTTCGAGCTGCTCCTTGTGCTTCTGCAGACTATCCAGCTCCTCTTGTAGCCGCCTACTCTCTCTGAGCTGCTCCTGCTGTTGTATGCTCCTATTTTTCACCTCCTCCATTGCGTGCCCCAGCCGGTCCTGCACCTCCTTCAGCTCCTCACACATTGCGGCATGCTGAAAGGACAGGTCATCCACCTGCTGTTCACCCACAGAGGGAAAGCTCCCATCTTCCTCTGGCTCTCGTCCTCTCAGCTGCTGAACAGCATCTTCCTCAGCCTCTCTCTGTACTCTAACAGACACAGCACAATTCACACTAATTATTCAGGATTGAAATCAAATTAACTTTACTGTTCTGGCCTGACGACTTGGGTGCAAACTGATCTCACCTGAGCTTGCTGAAATCCATGTTTAGGGTCTTGACTTCCCTCTCCAGGGAACTGACTTGTGACCTTTGAGCCTGCAGCTGTGATTGGCCCTCTGACAGCTCAGACTCCAGCTGGTAACAGACACGTGAACTGACTTACATGATGTACTAAAGCTGGAAGCCACAGAGAGGGGCATGTAGGGAGGAGTACCTGCAGCAGCTGTTTGTGCAGCTCTCTCTTGTCTGAGGCCAAAGAAGAGTTCAGGGTGGACAGCTTGTCTAGCGCATCCCGTCCCTCCTCCACCTCCCGTCTTAACGTGCCCTCTTGCAACGACAGACGCGACACGCACTCCCTGGACTGATGAGACAAAGATGGCAGCCAGAGCGTCATTCTATGCAAATGAGCAAAGCTACGAGTCTTCCTCTGAGGACAGACACGTTCTCGGTGTCATGTCTGTACCTTCTGTAAGGCATCTCTCATATCAGAAGAGTCTTCCTCGGCTCGCTGCTTGTCCAGCTGCTCCCTCTCTAGTGCTCCCTGCGAGAAAAGAGGACGACGACACCAGAAGATGTTCAGCTGTTTTAAATGATGCACTACTTATTTTAGTGACAACAGTTTCTGAAGAGGACCATTTCCTGCTGTGTGCTAAATGGAAGAAAAGCTAAATCGCCCACAATACGATAGTTTCACAATATATGATTGCGATTTTTAACATTTTGCAGTAAGCGTAGTATTTGAATCACATTTAATGTGATTTATCACCTTTTTCAAACAGCCAGTCATCAGTCTGTAACTGAACGGGGTCCGACTGGCAGGTCTGTCATTCTATGCTGGATGGTTTTTGTTGATTTATGCCACGTTTGCTGGGCTAACGTTCTCTCAGAATGGTGACGCAGGAGTTTATTATGATTTTCATTGACTGATATTTGGTCTCCACGTAAAATATCACATCACTGCTCTGTCTCAGTTCAGGTATAAAAACTGCTTGAGTGACTGAGCCTGTTTACCTTCAGACTATACATTTCTGCTTGGGTCAAAGTCTCCCGCTTTGTTAGCTGGATGTTCTCCAACACCTCAGTCTCAACTCTGAAACAAAACCAGTGCATTGCTGATGAACCAGTAAAGCACAGTGCAGTGCAGTGGTGACCTATGCTGAGTACCGTCTGCGCATTTCTGTCTGCAGCTGTCTGTTTCTCTCTTCCTGTTCGTCTTTCTCCTTTCTCAGTCTGTGATGTTCTCTCCTCAGCTCTTCCTCCCTCCTCTGCAGCTCCTCGACCTGCAGACGCAGGAAGGACGACGTCTCCTTCTCTCTGTCACACACATCGGTAAATACAGAGCTGTCAACTCTGTCAGTGTCGTTCACTATTTCATTTACAAGCATGAATTACACAAAAGTGTAGCATAAAGTCTGAATTGATTTTCTCTGTGTGAACCTGCTCAGTACGTCCATAATGTGGCCGAGCTCCTGCTGCTGTTGTTGTTTGTGTGTGTGTAGCTGCTGGTTGTCGTCCTCCAGCTGCTTCAGTCGCAGGTGCAGGGCTGCTCTCTGCTCACCGAGCTGCTGCAGAGATCGCTGTGCCCCCTGACACGCACACACGCGCGCACACACACACACACACACACTAAGGCTTTTGACTAGCACACACATAACCATACTGATTCAGACTGCAGGCGTGCGTGTGCCGCTTTTTGACTGTATAATGAACATCAGGCTGAGTAACTTTAGACATCTAAAATACATTTGCAATATTTTAAATGTGATAATGATTTTTTATTTCATTTAATTTATTTAAATTGGTTAAAATTAAGGAGCTGTCCTACAACAAAATTATGCTTTAATACAACATTAAGGGAAAATTGAATTTATCAGAAATGTGTGAAAATGATCATTTTCAGTTACAATGTAGCCGTCCGTACTTGTTTGAAGCGCTGTCATGTCGCTTTAGGATCAGCTGCACAGCGCTGTCCACACAGACTTGTTTTGTCTGGGAACCATGAACATCAGTGTAACACACTACAGCAGAGTCTGGGCCTAAACAGACAACTCCTTAAGATGATGGACTAATCCTGGCAGTTTGCACAGCCAACACTCAGTAACATGAAGTTTTGAACAGTATACACAATTTTAACTACTTCAGTACTTTGATGTTAAAACCTGCACTTTGAAGTATTTCACATGACAAATACACACTTTCCAACAAACTGGTGTGAAACTGTGAAAACCTGTAGACAATCAGGGATCAAGAGGCAGATATTGTGGCTACACTGACACATTAATCATAAAAACAGTAGTGACTTTGCATATAAGAACTATATTGTGTTGTTTACCTGTAATTCCTCATTTCTCCACTGTAGGGCGCTCTCAGTCTGAGACAGGACGGAAAGCAAGCAGGACAAATCCAGGCTAAGGACACCCTCTGAGGAGATGTTCAGCGACTGACTGCTGGCTGAGGTCAGGACTCTGGACTGAACACAAAGTAGAACACAAGCTAACTTCAAATGCTTCACTTACTGCTGCTGACAGAGGCTCTTAGAGCTTCATGTAGACCAGCCATCAACACGAACTACTGCAAGAATTCAATTATATTGCTATAGTGCCAAATCACAACAACAGCCGCCTCATAGACTGTATATTGGAAGGTAAAGACCCTACAATAACAGAGAGAAACAGCCAGAGATTAAAAATAACTCCGTTAAATGCAGAGTGGTGTATAAACACATGGTGAGAGAAGAATGCTCATTGCATCATGGGAAGTAGAGCCATGCATGGGACTACTTTACCTCTGAGCATTACCCTCCTGTCCGTTTGTCACTCCCACAATATTTGTGTCCAATCCTGCCCACACTCGCAGACTCGTCATAGCTTCCACGTGACATGAGAGCTACTGGGACATGCCCACCTGAAGGGCAAAACGGTATTGCATCCTTTGCCCTCCAGGGATCCTTCAAACATCTTTTAGTTTAAATTAGCAAAAGTGACAGACAGCTGCTGAGCTGCTGGATGCACTAACTGACGCTCGTTTACAGCTGCCAGAGGGAACACAGAGTATGGCACCCGTATGTGAACACAGTTCTCCTAACCCCGCCTTACGGGCCAAATCGCACCAATCCTTGCTTCTCCACAGCAACCCTGTGGTGGCTCATTCAAACTGCAGGAATGATTTACTGTCGTCGGAATAATACTCTGTCAACTTCACTGTTATGACACAACTTTTCAAACCCTACACAGTAAATATCAAAGTCAACTAAACGTAAGACGAGTGCGAGTTCATTGAAGCTAGCTATGTAGCGCTAACCTGTGCTTCAACAGTGAACAACCTCTTGTTCTTCGTCTCCTACACAGTGGCATTGTTTACCCATCTAGGTTGAAAACACACAGCTGTCCACACTTTGAAAGCTTTAATCCTGGCATCAATATAAGGGGAGCATTTCTCTACAAGATACAGGTAGATGTCCCAGAACTAGAGCTCTGGGAGAGACGTCATCACTTTCAGGGATTTAAATAAAGCTGGGTCACCTGATCCAGCCCCAACTTCAAACTTTGTCAAAAAAGCCTAATCTTAAAAGTACAGATGGGGTCTGTCTCCTGAATCCAAGCTGCGAGTTTCTTCTGCAGAAGAGGGACCTGAAAGTTCAAGGCTCTGCCTCCCATTCTACTTTTGAACATCCCAGGAACCACAAGTAAGCCTGCAGTGTGGGAGCGAAGTGATACAGCACCCTGAGGACAACCTCATGGTGCTCTCCCAGTGTGGTGGCAAGATTTCCATGTGTAAGGTCTCTGGAGGTCTCTATGCCTATAAATGGTGAGTGTAAACTTTAGTTTGGTCAGACAAGACCAAAAATGAACTCTGTAGATGCCGTAATCCACCATGTTTGGATGTCAAGGGGCACCGCATATCAGCCCCAAAACCCCAAACCCACAGTGAAGTCTAGAGGTGGGAACATCTTGTTTGTGGGCTGTTTTTCAGCATACAGCACTGGCATGCTTCATAGAGATGAATATATAATAAATAGTAAATTGTTTTAGCAAAACAAACAGCTGAGGACATTGAGTTGGTTTCAGAGATGATGTTACAGCTGGCCGGCCAATCAGCTGACCTGAATCCAAATGAAAATCTCTGAACTCTGCACTTGAGTTCTTTTTACAACCTTCAGGATTTAAAAAGCTGTTTGTAGAACGCGTCAAAAATCCCACCTGAGCAATTTCTCCATACAAAAGGTGTCTTGAAGCTGTCGTCACCAACAAAGCATTAAATACATTTCAGTATTTAATATTTTCCCCTGTGTCATTTCTCATTATTACAGATTAATGTATGAACATCTATGGTTTGATGTCTTTGAATATTGGATGGGTTGTTACTGGTTGTTACTGGCCAACACCCCCTTCAGAAATAGACTGACTGATAAAACTGGTGACGTGTTCAATAATAACTGTACTCATGTAACAACAGCAGTGATCCAGTTTCTATTTGACTTCGTTAAACAGGACAATAGAAACGCTGTCCTTGGACATCTGACCAACATAACACACTCACCAGTTTGATCACAGCATGGCTCACAGACTGCAGGCTTCTCTGTATTACTCTATGTCTCTCGGCCTCCCTCTCGCTCTCCTCCCTCAGACTGACCTCGGTCTGCAGTGAGCCAGTGAGCGCCTCAATTCTGGCAAAGAAATGAGAATGATCGAGAGGAGAACAGAGGGAGGTGCAGGATGTGTTTGAACGTCTGGTAGAAGCTAATTTACCTCTGCTGCAGCTGTAAAACTTGAGTCTCCTGAACAGACTTCACCTCTGAAGTGCCTTGCTCGTCCTCGTCCCTCCTTCCCTCATCCTTCTCCTCTTTGAGTTCCAACTCTCCCAAAGAAAAGATTCGCATTGTGGATGAGAGGAGAGGAGGTACAGAAGAGTTCGGAGGACAAAGGGCCAGATCGGAGGACGGAGGAGGAGAATAGAATGAAAAGGGAGGAAAGTGGGAAGCGAGAAGAGGGGGAGAAGCGGAGAAGGAGAGAGGATTAATGTAAAGTGTGCTGAGCCTCAGAGAGGAGGAGACAGAGTCACAGCTGGAGAGGAGAACGGATGAGAGGCGAGAAAACTCGGCCTTCAGCTGCCACAGGTCCCTGCAGACACAGACAGGTGGGTCAGCATGTTTACAAGCTCAGGTTGGTCATTTTGAAAACGGTCTGAACCCTGTCCTCTTCTAAAGTTCTCTCTTCTTTAGGGTCTTTGAATTCGTCTGAATGCTGATTGGTGGTGCTAATAACTGGACCAACTGTAGAGACGGTCCTCTGAGTGAAGCAGCCTTGCCTCAGACGTACCTGTCAGCAGCCGTTTTCATAGCGTGGCAGTCCCGTCTCAGAGCAGCCACAGATCTCCAGATAGACAGCAGCCAAGCCTGCTGCTCCCCCACAAGACACAGCCGACGCTACACACACACACACACACACACACACACACAAATATTGAAACACAATAACTGCCATCTGAATGGTCACTTTCAAATTCAATTAAACTGCAGACCTCTCGCTCTTTCTGCAAATCAGCCTCTCGCTGCTCTGCCTCTTCCACAGCTGTCATCCAATCATTCGTCAGCTTCTGGAGGTCCTCCTTCAGGGCGTGGTTGGCCTGCTCTGATTGGACAAGTTGCTTGCAAAGGAGACTATTGGTGTCACCTAAACTGACTGACCTGAGGAGGGAGACACATATAATTTATTAAATCAGCAGCTTCAAATAAAACCACAAACTTCTTTTTTAAACTGTCATGAAAAAACTGACAATATTTGTGTAGAACAATCACAATTATAAGCGAATTTCATTAAATGAAACAGCTATAGCAGTAATTCTGGCTCTGGGTTTGATAAAGCCTTTTTAAATACAATAAAATGATGTTATGACTTTTGGCCACTAGAAGAAAACCTGTAACAAAGATGAAGGACTGCAAGCTTCAGTGGATGGATGCACCTTTACTCAGACAAAGCTTTGGAGAACTTCAATACAAATGGTTCCTGTGTTTACTTTTCAAATAAACAGACGCATGAAAGTGGAATTTCATTCATGTTTCAGGAGGAGAAGCTCCTCCAGTGACCGAGGAGCAGACTGACAGACACGAGACTCTCTTAGTGTCCTTATGCATGTAGCAAGAGAATTAAACAAATGTTTCCTTAAAGTGAGTAACAATACACGTTTATGTAAAATAGCAAAAAGCTACATTTAAATATTGTAATATGATCTCCTATCAAGAGCTGAATTTACCACATGAACTTTTTTCATTCTAACCACACAGACGTGTATAAAAACTACACTGAACTATATAATAAATGTGAACTAACATCAGGTTGGTCCTGACAGCTTTGTTCCTCAGCTTCTCTGTACTTTGACATCGCTTGTTGTGTTCTGTAAAATTCAGTATTCAGACCAACATGAACACTGATGAACAAATAAATGTACAATGCCTGAGGCTGGCATGGAGGAAGCAGCAAAATGATTTGACAGTAATTAGCACTGACAACTTTGCAGAGTTTCACTTTTGGTGCACAGCTGCATGAAAACATTTTCACAATTTTGAAATGATGAGAACTTCTGAAACATCTTAAAAGCAAGAACAATAAATAGTTGTTGATGCTGCACTGCTTTTATCCTCTGGGGTCAAAATGATCCCAGTTATTTAAACTATACAGTATAAATTGTTAATGCTGTGTTTCATGTTCTTCTCGTTTTGCAGTTTGGAGCCTGCAGACCTTCTACACAGACACCCTGTTTTTGACTGAAAATAACAGGAAATACTTTGACTTAGCACAGAGTGGTGTATGCTGAACCTTAGTCAGAATGCGGTTTTTGAATCAGCACATAATCACACTCTGGGGTCAAAGTTCACCCCATCACACCATTTCTTTAGTCCATTTTAAATGTAAGGCCAATGCGACCTCTTTTACATTAACTTACTTTTGAGCAAAAATGAATAAAATCATAAATGATTCTGATTATAGTTGACGATCAGAGTCAGATCAGCACAGATGGATATATGCCACAGGTTAGTGAGGATGCTGTTTTTAAACGGCAGCAAATGATGACACCTGTTGTATTTAAAATGATCCTGTGTGTTTTGGCTGTCAAAGACGAACGAGGGCGGGGCAAGTTCGGGCTTATTCCTCTGTACTGTTCCCACCGTTTGCAGGCCAAGGGTGTATGAAGCAGAGATTGTCACAGGTGATTATTTCTTCCCCTGGAGACCTGCTGTAAGGTGTAACTCGCATGTCTGACTTTTTCTGAGCCAGCACGTTTGCTAGCACACACCTGCAGCTTAAAGAAGTCCAGACGCTTTTCTTTCCAGGCTCATTAGACAAACTACACAGTACTTTCTACATACTGACAATGCACAGCACACTGTGGGAATCATAGTTTCTAAGTTCTACATGCTTTGATTTCCAAACACAGGCGTGTCACCAGAACTTGAGGGTCTAAACTCATGTGGTCACAGCAGGTCTAACCCAGCACAGACAGACCTCTCCACTTACCTCTGTTGTTCCTCCTCCAGTCTGAGAACGGCGCTTTCCAGAGAGTCATCTATGATTCTCTGTTAAAGCAAACACACAACAGCTGTATGCCGACACTCACTGTGGTAGTTTTACTGTATCGTAGCAGACAGTGTGTTAGTGGTACTGCAAATACTATTACTTGAGTCTGACCTCGGTGCTGAGCATCTGTGTATGATTATCCTGCAGCCGAAGCTCCAAATGCTGACATCGTTCTCTGTATTCCAACACCTACAATAAAACCACAATCAGTATATTTTCCATCTCCCACTGCATCTACTCCAATTATGAGTACAGCACTACTGTTTGGCCTCACCTTGTTCTGGAGCCTGTGGATCAGCAGGGCCTGCCTGGCCTCCCTCTCTCTCCCCTCCCTTACCTTCTTCTTCCATTCCCTCTGCTCACCCTCTAGTTGCAGAGTGAGAGCAAGTGAGGGAGACAACGACCGCCACAGCTGGTGGGAGGATGGAGAGAGAAAGATGTAAAGGCTTAACTTTGTCTAAAGATCAGCAAAACTCCCCTGCCCCTTCTCACCCTGTCCTTCAGAGCTCTGTTCCTGGATTCTAGCTCATCTTTTTCAGCATGACTCTCTGCCAGCTCCTCCTGCAGCCGACACACCTCCTGATTAAGATGCAGCTTCTCTTCCTGCCAGCCTATCAACAGCTCTTCTTCCATGTTTAGAAGTCCACCTGTCTGCAGTGCACCAGGAGACACACATGACTTTAGCAAATGAGTGAATTAATTACATTTTTTTGGGGGGGGAAAAAAAACAAAAAACACACAAATAAACAAATTTTTTTTGGCAAAAAAAAAAAAAAAAAAAAAAAGGTGCTTTCTTATTCGACCGTGTGTGCGTGCGTGCGCGTGCAATGGGGCAAAGGAGAAAAGGCAGCAAATCTTTTGTGCTGTATTTTGTATGGTCTTCACAGATCTCCATCACCCACTCCTCCTCATGTCTCTGACATAGCTGGAGGGACACAATCAATTCATTCTGTGTAGAACTAGAGTAAACTTACATGTCTCACACAGATTTTATGCAAGTGCACGCAGAGACTGAAGCAGGAAATATGAAAACCGCTGTTGTAAGACCCACCTGCGATTTCAGGTGTTGACGAGCCAGCTGATCCAAACTAGCTATGCTGAACTTACTTCATGGTACAGCCCTCAAAGCTGAGATGCCTCCAAAACTACATACTAACGTCACACGACTGTTTGGCGTGTCCAACCTTGAACTGAAATGAAACACAATCAAGGTAAATTATAAACACACATCGCTGACTTGGCTGATGCAAATAGGGCATTTAAAAGTTACACACAACCATAACAACTTTAGATTAGGGATGTGCACAACTAGTCAACTAATCGTTGCTATTGTCACTACTCGGTGCCAGAAGTTAACTGGTAGTCAGTGCTGGTGCGGTAACAACCCTAACTCTGAATTTGGACCATTCGCTGAACTTGTGCCTTCACATATTCAGGTTTCCGTGCACATGTTGCAAACACCGGCACTGCCGTCTGGCTGCGTGCAGTCTGTTCGGTCTGGGTCGAGAGCTTTCGGCCACATCGTCCTGCAAACCTTGGCTGCACTTCCTAACTGCTGCTGACAGGGTGAGGAAACTGTTTTCTTCTGACTGCCTCTGTTTTATTGAAATGCTTGGCCGTCAATTATTGTTACAATAAAGAAATAACTGAGAAAACACATTTCTTTACATTTGTGCTGAATTTAAATAACCTGCCTGGGGTACCAGGATTAGCAACATCCACGTAGCTTTTGGGAAGCATTATAACGCTCACATCCATATTTGGCGTAGCAGCTGACCGGATGGAGACGTATGTGTACATTGGGTGTCACGATCAACGTACGTCGCTTAACGGTCACCGTGTTTTAAAGGTTATGAAGGACTTTTGAGGCGTTTAATCGTTTTAAGCAGGTTTTATACTTATGCAGCGTTATTTCCAGAGCAAAATAAAGCGGAGGACGTTTTATAACAGAGGTTGGTCTCTCTGCAGGTCTGGCGTGATTTCCTCCTCATCATATGAGCTAGCTACTAACTACCTGACTGTTGAGCAGCATGTTCGTTAACGTAGAAGCGCAGTTTTCCCCTCTGCAGGTAGCTGCTCGGATATAATCCCAGAGTCTGACTAATATGGCTCCAACAATCCGTTTCGTCCTCTGACTACGGGGAGCACACTTCTTCTGCCAGCATGCTAACACCAGGAAACATATATTCAAGAACGTTCGTACCTTAAACTGTTGCCTCGTTCAGAAAATGTCAGAAATAAAACATTAAGAGTGTAAACACAAACTGGTGTTGTCAGCGTATTCAAACCAAGAACCTCACCTCTCACCCGGACATAGACAGTCATGTGATCCCACCGAAACGGAAACTTCCCGCTTTGAGCGACACCTGCTGGCAGGAAATATTTACTAGTGATGATACCACTGATTTCCTTTCCGATCCGATACCAAGTAGTATTCAGGATGGTGTCGACGATACTGATCCGATACCGATACTTTGTACAAAAACTTATTTAATTTATTGTATCTCAAATTATAGCGTCATAATGATTACAGGACATCAGATTACTTGTTCTTATCACTTAATAATGCAGAGTTCATCACATAGAAATAAAAAACTGAAGTTGTGCTATTTGAACACTTTGCCTGCCTGCAGCACTAAAGGACTCCGTGAGAGACGTCTGTCTCGCCCTAGCAGCACCTGTCCCTGTCCTCCTCTTCAGTCTCAACATACGCTCGTCATATTCTGTGATATGATTTACTCTGAGGTGTTTGACAAGGTTAGTGATGTTGCCACAACCATACATGCCAACCCTCCCGATTTTTCCGGGAGAATCCCGAATTTCAGTGCCCCTCCTGAAAATCTCCCGGAGCCACCATTCTCCCGAATTTCTCTTGATTTTCCACCCGGACAACAAAATTGAAAAACCCAGCCAATTCCAGTTTCCAACAATGGCAGCAGCTACTTAGTTTTAATATCACTCTTATTTCTCTTCCTGGGTCGCAAAAAAACTTTAACTTTTCAGGTGAGAATGTAGCTGTGTGAACTTCAAACATCTGAGCCGACCGACACATCGTCTTCAAACCCCCACGGTCTTTCACTACTCAGGTTAAACATGATGTACAAGCCACTTTGATAACTTAAAAAATGTTATTGTTTGGCTTTTTCAGTGTTTTATTTGTTCGTGAGTGTCATGTTCGGAGGCAATAAGACGCAGGGTTCTCAAGCACGAACCACTTTTTATTGAATTGTAGCAGCAGTGTACGTGGCTACATCAATTTCTGGAAAAACACATATACACCGGTCCTCTAGCGACCTCTAGTGGCTGCCCTCATGGTAGCCTTACTAGGAAAACATAAACAGATTTCACAACATCTCCCCTTTTAACAAAGGTACTTTAAACATAAAACAGTGTTGTCAGAACGCAGGACATCACAGGGGTAGACTACCCTCAGTCCTGATAAGGGATTATTCTGCCCTTAGAACATAGAAAGGAGATAGTCCTCAGTCTCTGAATCTGAGAGGTACTTTAATTTCCCGCCCCCTGGAAGTCACTCTCACAGGTGTGGTAGGGTGGAGAGGAGACCCCGGGACAGGGATTGGCAATGTCTGCCTTACTGGTGGTTCTTGGGAAGCGGCCGCCCCTTTAGTTGGAGTAGTCGGTGTAGCTGGAACAGTGCTCTGCTGCTGCTCCTCAGGATCAGCGGTGCCTGGGACAGGCTGAAGGTGTCGTCTGTTGCGGCGAGTCACGTTCCCATTCGCCATCTCCACCAAGTAGGATCTTGGCTCCTTAGACTTACTGATGACCTTGGCTGGAGTCGTCCACCCCTTTTCCCCGTCAAGCTTCACTACAACGTCCTGGCCTGGGAGAAGCTCAGGAAGTGGACGAGCTGAATGTCTGCGGTTGTAGAAGAATCTGTAAGAGTCCTTAGCTGCAGCATCTCTTTGGCACACTGTGTCCCTATCGACTGGACTGGGCAGCAATGTCTTTTCGAGTACTGGGACGGTGGTGCGGATTTGACGTCCTGTCATAAGTTGAGCTGGGCTTGCACCGGTGGCTGCAATTGGTGTAGAGCGGTAACTCATTAAGGCTAAGCAGGGGTCAGGCTGTTTGAGAATGTACTTGGCCGTTTGGACAGCTCTTTCAGCAGCTCCATTTGACTGGGGGTAATGAGGGCTTGACGTAGTGTGGGTGAAGCCATAACTCAGTTTGAAGTCTTGGAACTCTGATGATGTGAACTGCGTCCCATTATCACTGACCAGTTCTAACGGGATGCCCCATCTAACGAACATGTGTTTAAGCTTGTTAATGACCTGTCTGCTGGTTGTTGTAGTGAGGGAAGCAATCTCAAACCCGCTACATCCAAGGCATGGGTCATGTACGTCTACAAACTGACCATAAGCCCTTGGTGCCTTTGATCAACTCATACGACCTTGATAAAACGCCACTGAGATGTCAGAGATTGCTGATGCGACTGATGCGATTCAATGTCACTGCTGAGCATGTTCCCGGTAAACAGTTAGTGGTGGCGGACGCACTCTCCAGACATCCACTGCACGGATGCTACCCGTCCGAGACAGACAGCCATGTCAAGGCATATGTGAGCAACGTAGTGACAAGCAAACCTATCAAGTCACATAAGTTGGAGGAAATTCGTAGAGCTACACAGAGGGACCCAGAGCTTCAAAAAGCAATCATCTTCATCAGACAAGGGTGGCCTCGGAGAATGGCAAAGAGCTCACCACTGCAAGGCTTTTATGCAGCCAGAAGCCACCTTTCAGAATCAGATGGTCTAGTGCTCTACCACGATCGCATCGTAATTCCCACAGCACTTAGACCCAGTGTCCTTGACCAATTACATGAAGGCCACCAAGGACTAACTAAATGTAGAGAGCGCGCAAGATCAACAGTGTGGTGGCCCAACATTGGACTTCAAATAACACATAAGGTGAGGTCATGCAACTTTTGCAGAGAGCACAAGCCTACACAGCGACGGGAACCTCTCGTGACTACTCCTCTGCCCAATGGCCCCTGGCAAAAGATTGCAGCTGATCTTTGCGAGCTTGAGGGTAAGAACTTTCTTGTCGTTGTTGACTATTTTTCAAGAGACA
>NW_024583474.1:62087-71274 GCF_018398535.1 Haplochromis burtoni
TAGTTTCTTTCCACTGTGTTCCTGTTAATGATAAACTACAAATTTACCCTAAATTACTAAAATATCGATATTTTAATGTGAGAATCGATTCTAGAACATAAATGATTGGTATCGGAGGAATCGATATTTCAGGATCGATCCGCACATCACTAATATTTACATTTCTCTGTTTATTCTGCGCTTTGTCAGCGCGTTTGCAGCTGCCTTAAGACGTACATCCTTCAGCAAACACCATTTTCACCCTGTTAACATATATTAGGTTGTTTAAATTTCTTAGTAATTAAGCACAAAACACTGCTTGTTGTGATAACCACAAAGGTTTGTAGTTGTTTGGGGGCTGGGTCACCTTAGTTTGAGCTTTCTGGGAGTTGTCGTCAGATTTGTTTTACACACTAACAAACAAAGCTAGAATCACGCTGTTTTATTTTTACAGCAGTGAAAATAAATGTGAATTTCCCTTTTTTTACCAACTATAGTCTTGTGTAAAGACATTATCAAGTTTACTGTTAGTGCAGAAAATGGAACTCAGCCAAGCTGGCTCTTGAAACTGTACATGGTGGCAAATTCAGTTGTGTAAATCCACAAAGAGCAGTAGGTCAGCGGATTACAGCATGTACACAAAGAAAATCTACTAGAGCTCACATTAGAAATTATGGTTAGTTGTGACAAGACTACAGTTTCCCCCACATGGCAGATCTCACTTTAATCCCTGACTGTACCCATTTTCCTGTTTAGGTACTTTGTCACTTTTACTTGCATAAAGAAATTAATTCAGTAATTCAACTAATACTGCAGTATTTTTTTAACACAGGTACCTGTACTTCTACTTAAATACAGAATGTCTGCACTTTTCCCACCTGTGGTTATGAGTACCATTCACAGAGAGGTGGGGAATGACTACAATCACAGCAGTGTAAGATTGGGAAAGATGTACGCTAATATGTACCTTCTCCAATATCAGCATGGAGGAAACGAAGGCATTCACATTTCAGTGGATGCACTGTGTATATGTATAGCAAGCAGTAAGGTATTGAGGCCTCATGGTTGTTTTAGATTATGTTTATTTTAAGTACTTATTTCTCTGTATTAGGTTTAAGAAATTAGCAGCAGGAAAATAAGTTCATGTCCAAATATATGTTACATTACATGTTTAGCAGATGACGATCTCTTTATTATCTAATTTATTTCTTGTTGCACTTTACATAGAAACAGGAGCTGAAGTGTTATTTGCGCTTAATTTCAATAAAGGAGCTGGATTCCAAGCCACATGTTTTATGAACTGGCAAATCTACTCTGAAACACGAAGAGTGGGTCTCCTCTGTTCAGAGAGGGTAAGAGGGTACCATCTTACAGTGCTCTGATTGCAGCCATCCCCCAACTCTCTGTGTATGGTACTCATAGTCATAAGCATCATGACCTCACAGGCCATTGTTAGTCAGTGGTGTCAGTTTCGGTCATTATGCAAATGACTGAAACTGGCTATAAGGTTAAGAAAACCTACTTCCAGCCATCCATTTTTCCATTATCAGCCTGTTTCAGTTTAAGCGATGTTTTCAATAAATTGAGTGCTGAAAAAAAATGTTTTGTATCACTAACATCTCTTCTTGTTGCATGTTGAAGCTCTAGTTCAAACCTTGTTAAGAACCAACCATGCAAAATATGATTTTCATGCCATTTTTCAAGTGGTCTCAAACTTTTGATTGGGACTGTACCAGATTATTGTAGTAAGTAAGTAATTAAATACTTGTTGATGGAGGAAAGCTGGAACATGGACTTGATATAGGGTTTTATGGGGTAGCTGAACTACTTTGTAAACCTTATCTTCCACAAGAATGATTTTTGAGGTAGAATTTTCTTTCATTTCCACAATTTTGTCATATAGATTTTGGACAACAAAAATATTCCTGGTGAGTTTTCTAAATGTCCTCAGCAGTGATTTTCAGAAGGGTAGTGTTTTGGTTTTTTTTGGAACAGAGTACCATAGCACAGGGCTGTGACTCATCCATATAAGCTCTAGAAAGACATAGTCATGGCATAGTGTTAAACCTGCCTTTTTTGTATTCCACTGTAAAAAATCGTTGTAGTGCAGCTGTACGTCATTTCGCGGCAGTTTGCTGCACAGTCGTATTCTAAAGCGAGTGGCTGTTTTATGACATGGACATATTCCCGTCTCTTCACTTTTCTGAAACAAGCAGACAAGAACATTACAGTAATATGTAAGCTATGTCCTGGGGAGAAAAAACTATCGGCTGCTGTTAATAGCACAAGTAATCTACTGAAGCGCCTGACACAGAGCATAGACCAGGGGTCGGCAACCTGTGGCTCCGGAGCCATATGCGGCTCTTTAGTCCTTATACTGCGGCTCCGCGTGGTTTGGGAAAATAAATGAGAAGTATTTAGCTGAAGTTTATTTTATTTATGTTAGTTATTTTTTAACTTGTAGTTCTACATTGGAAGATTATTGTGATATTGAAATATAAAAATTAAGTTATATTCTATTATTTTTTCATCGCTCAAAATAAGCGTCACACTCGCAGAAGCCGGTGTTACCACGCCAGATCCGCGGCCCCGAACCGTAGTAAGGAAACCTCTGGCAGTTACTTGAAGGTTCCGTAACTGACTCGTAGCCGGCAACAGCTTACAGGTCAACTCCGCTAGCAAAAAGATTGAAGGAGGCGTAGGAAACTGCTTCACCGAACTTTATTTCTTCTCCAAGGCACGAACACCGCATACAGTGGGCTGAAACAGTTTACTCACAGCGAGCATCACCGACACAACTCTGGCTGTCGAGGGAGTTATTATATTCCTTTTATTTATTTTCTCTTCGTCTCTTCCGTAGCTAACCGTTACTTTTTTTCCTTCTCCGCTCTCTCTCGCACACCCACCAGACAGTCCCGCTACACACATCCTGAATACATTTCCCATCAGGCTTCATCCTTAAAGGGCCATGCCTGTAACACTACCCCCACTCTGGATGATAATTAAACCCTTAACATCATTCCAGCACATGAACCCCCCATTAACAAGGAAACATACAGCATTCTATGCGGGACAGCAGTCATGCCCCCAGTCCATAAATGGCGATCCTTAGAAGGGAACAATCTTGAAGTAGACAACTGTCCATATCTTGCGCACAAAAAAAAAAAACATAGAATGTACAGGGTTCACTTTGAGGAGGGTGCAAGTCAATGTCCATATCCCGTCCTTCACATATACAGTATTCATAAAGAAAGACAAAAAACACACACACACAACAGCATTTACATCGATCCATGAGCGTTCAGAGGTGATGCCCATATTATCCAAGATGCGGCACTACAGCTGAACGTTTGCCCCTATATCCAGCTTTACTTCATTAGTATAAACAATAACTCGACAGCCATATTACCAGGAAACAGCAAGACAAACAAGCCCAACAGTACATGTAAGAATAGCCCCCTGTAACAACTCAATCTACAACAGTCATATCACTTAACATATGTAACATGAACAATTTCTTTTTTTTTTTTTCTTTTTTTTTTGCTTGAACGACTGAGCAGGGCAGCGATCCGCCTACACCCCGACTCAGTTAGGACATACTAGCCTAGTGACTGACCCAGTCACCAAACATGTCCGGCGCCCGCCGCACACGCTGTGGTCTGGAACAGGGTGTGGACCTGAAGGAAGGGTGACGTCCTGGTCCTTCAGCCCCATCCACGTAAGGCTGAACAGGGCTGGCTGGCAACCCGCTACCATCTCCTAGAGCGGGTGGTGGAGAGCCAGTTCTCAGGGAAGCACCAGTATCTGGTTGATCTGCCCCGGCTGGGGCCTCCCACAAGTCGAAGGGACCGAAATCAATGTCAGAATCGCTTTCGTCGAGCGCTGGAGGAGGCACCTCGATAGGTGCTGCCTGGTCGGAGTCTTGGAAGACCCAGCTGTTGTCCAGCGGCGTTCTTGAGTGATAAGGCTTGAGTCTGTCGTGATGAACCACTTTAGCCTTTGCTCGGGGCCCCTTTTTAATGCAGTAGACCAAATCATCCAGCAGGCCCACTACAAAGTAGGGGCCCTCATAGGAAGGCAGAAAACTGCGAACCTTGTGCCGCACTCTCTTGGTCCCTTTGATCAGATGCCACACTGCAGCGCCGACTTGATACTGAACTTGGCAGATATTCTTATCGTACTGTTTCTTAGCACGCTCAACAGATTTCCCGAGAGCCTCCCGTGCCAGTTGGTGGGAAAGCTCCAGCCTTTCCCTGAGTTGCACCACATACTGTGGTGCAGTGCAGTTGGGGGTGTCGTCGGCCGGCAGACCCGCGACCAGGTCAATAGGCTCGGTTATCTCTCGCCCCAGAAGCATCATGTTTGGGGTCAGTCCTGTGGAGCTGTGTTTAGTTGCCCGATAAGCCATGACAGCATATGGGATCATTATATCCCAGTCCCAGTGGCAGCGCTCCGCGGTGGTGGCTAAGGCCTTCTGAAGGGTAGCATTAAAACGCTCTACCTGGCCATCGGACTGTGGATGAAAGGGCGTGGTGCGCGTCTTTTTGATACCGAACAGTTCACACATCCCCTGGAACACAGCTGACTCAAAGTTGGTGCCCTGGTCACTATGCAGAGACTGTGGGGCTCCATATCTACACACCCACTCCGCAACAACCTTTTCTGCCACTGTGGGTGCTTGTCCATCGGGGACTGGATAAGCCTCCACCTACTTGCTGAAATAGTCTTGTACCACCAATATGAACGGTTATGCCTTTCTGTTTCATTCAACGGTCCCATCAGATCGACTGCAATCCTCTCCATGGGGGCGCCAACACGTACCGTGCCCATCGCTGCCTGGGGGGTTTTTAGGGGCCGCGACCTTTCAGCACAACTGGTGCAAGTGCGGCACCACAGGGTCACATCATCTTTCATGTTGTACCAGTAGTACCTATTCTTCAGGCGTGCCAGGGTCCTTTCTGCCCCAAAGTGGCCGCCCACTGGGCCATCGTGCATCTGCTGCATTACGGAGTAACGATAGGCGTGAGGCAGAAGGATTTGGGGGAAAAACACATTATTTTCTGTACAGTGGAATTTCCTCACCAGTACTCCATCTTTTAGGTACAGTCTTTTCCACTGCGCCCAGTAGGCTTTGGTTGCGGGGCTGCATGCCGCTACATCAGCCCAGACTGGCCGACCTCCCCCTTTTTCTTTCCATTCCCAAACTGGGCCTATATCCACGTCGTTCTTCTGGCTAGCCAAGAGCTGTTCTGGGGTCCAGCCACTGAACAAGCTAGTGTGATATGACTCATCCACCCGGTGGATATTTGGGCGGGTGTCGTGGCTACTACCGGAACAACAGTCCACTGCTGCTACGGGTGCACACTCTGGTCCTGCTACCCGGCTTTTCCCATTGGTACCATCAGGCCCCACTACCCCCACTGGGGGCTGCCCTGGGGGGGTTATGCTGGTACAACAGTCCTCTAAGTTACACTGCACACCTTTATGCTCGAACCGGCCGCTGTTGATGGTGGGCTCTGGAAGTGTGCACGGGCATGAAGCGTGGCAGGGTCTCCTGGAAAGTGCATCCGCATTCTGGTGGTTTTTCCCAGGTTGGTGCAGCACCTGGAAGTTATACTCTGCCAGCTTCTCCAACCAGCGGGCCAGCTGGCCCTCGGGCTCCCTCAGCCTGGTCAGCCAGCGGAGGCTGCTATGGTCAGTCCGGACAGTGAACGGCCTACCCAGCAGGTACTGTCTGAAGTGGGAAGTGAACGCCACAACCGCCAGAAGCTCTCGCCTGGTCGTACAATAGTTTTGTTCGGTAGCTCGACAGCCGCCTGCTCCCATAGGCCAAGACCCGCTCTTCGCCCCCTTGCACTTGGGAGAGAATCGCTCCATCCCACAATTGCTGGCATCAGTGTCAGGAAGAAGTCACCCTGGTCCAGTGGGTAACCCAGGACAGGGGCTGCTGTAAGCCGTTTTTTAATTCCTGGAATGCTCCCTGGCACTCGCAGTCCAGTTAAAACGGGCATACTTCTTAGTGAGTTCGTGGAGGGGTTTAGCCACTGTGGCAAAGTCCTCCACGAACCGGCGGTAGTATGAGGCTAAGCCAACAAACTGACGCACTTCTGTGACGGTCCGCGGTGCAGGCCAGTCCGTCACCTGCTGGACTTTCTGGGGGTCCGTGGAAATACCTCCAGCAGAGATGATATGGCCCAGATAGGCCACCTGCTCCCGAAACAGGCAGCATTTAGATGGCTTCAGTTTTAGGTTGGCTCCACGCAATCTGATGAACACTTGCTCGAGCCGCTCCAGCATCTGGGTGCTATCCTGACCCAGGACAATGATGTCATCTAGGTACACTAGCAGTCTCCCACTGCAGCCCAGCCAGGACTCTGTCCATAAGCCTTTGGAATGTGGCCGGTGCATTGCACAGTCCAAACGGCATCACATTCCACTCGAACAATCCCTTACGGGTACAAAATGCAGCTGCTTTTCGGGCTCTGGGGGTCATCTCTACCTGCCAGTACCCTGAAGTCAGGTCTAGTGTACTGAAGTACTTGGCAGTGAAAGCGTGTCAAGGGTGTCCTGGATGCGTGGCAGGGGATAAGCGTCTTTAAGGGTTCGCTCATTTAGTGGTCTATAGTCCACGCATAGTCTGGGACTCTGGTCTTTCTTCTTCACCATCACAATTGGAGCAGCCCAGCCGCTATTGCTAGGTTGAGCTAGCCCAGCCTCCAGGCTCTGCTGTACTTGCTGGTCGGCCGCTATTTGTTTGTCCCCTGCCATCCTGCGCGGCGGGTGCTTAACTGGTGGCCCTGGCGTGGTCAGGATGTCATGCTGGACAACAACAGTGCGACCAAGGTCATTTGGGCCAGTGGAGAAAACATCACCATAGGACCTCAGCAGGCCTGCCAGATCGCAGCGGGCAACGTGAGTCAAACCGGGGCTGCTCTCGGCGTAAAGGGCCTGCAAATGGCTTGGCACAGAAGCAGGGGGAGTACCATTAAGCTCGAGGGCTCCCCGACCCCTCCAGGACCTGCACCGGCTGAAGAACCCCTGCCACGGCACCACGCTTTAAGGTGACAGCTGCGGCCCCAGGGTTAAAGACTCTGATTGGGATGCTAGAGGGTTTACGAGGTTGCACAACTGCGTGAGCCACCAGTACTTGGTGCTTCTCCACAAAGCCCTTTGTGGGGCTTAGCATCATGTCTCTATGAGCAGCACAATGGAAGCTGGAAAACCCGGGGACCACATACTCGCAGCCTGGTTCCAAAACCGTAGTGCGTGCCACCCTAACAACAAGCACCTGGGGTTGAGGGCACAAGCCAAAGCATGGTATCTTTTCATTAAACAGGGTTATCTCTTGGCGGCCGTAGTCTAAGCAAGCGCACGATTGTTGCAGTAAAGGGTGCCCCAGGATAACTTCAGTGCCCTCAGCCATGTCGGCCAAAAGAAAGTCTACATTTTTAACATCGCTCCCCACATGTACAGGCAGGATGACCTCGCCCAGGACGGCCAATCCTTCTGGACCAATGCCTTGTAGAGTCTGAGCAATGGATGCCTGCACCTGGGGTCTTGACTCTGCGGGGATGGTGTTAAAATAGTAGAGGGGCAGCACATTCCGCCGTGCACCAGAATCCAGCAAGGCCCGTATTTCCCGTCCTTGTATTACTATCTGGACACACATCACATCTTGGCCTCCGTTGTGGAACACTGTGCCTGGGTCAGGGGCTGGGCCTCTAGCAGCTTTTACAGGCTTTTGGGCAGGTGAGCGAGGAGAGGGGCAGTTCCTCTGTAGATGTCCTATGCCGGAGCAGTTATGGCAAACAGCCTCCTTCCTGCTTGACTTGTTAAATGTGCTCCAGCTTTGGCGCCCAGGCTGGATAGGTCTTTGAGCTCTCTTCGGTGGTTCATAACTTAGCATATGAACATTCTCCCGTAATGCAGCTGTTTGGGCCCCCTGTGCTGCAGAGACTCGTGGCCCTGGCTGCATAAGCTGCGTGACTGCCCTGGCGGCCCTTTTCGTTGTCTCGAACCTGTGGGCGATTTCATAGGCTCTTGCCAGGGTGCGTGGTTGTTCTTCCAACAATTTCTGGACCATTTCAGCATCTGCCAAAGCATTAGTGAAGATCTCTACAGCAATACAGTCCTGCTCCAGCTCGGAGCGGTTGGCATACACAATGGAAACCTTCTCATATATATCATCTCTGAGGGTGTGCAGGGCCTCACCTGTTTCCTGATTCTCTGCCGTAGCTCAATGCCAATGGCTGCTGCATGCTCTGAACACGGCCCATAGGCAGCCTCCACCTCCTCCGCAATCCTCCGGTAACTCCAGCGAGCAGATTTGGGGTTTTTGTGGATTATGGCTCCAGCTGCGCCCCTCAGGCTGAATCTCAGTTGGACAGCCATGGTCTTCTCCGTCCAGCAGTTGGCCTTTGCACAGGTCTCAAACTGATAGAGAAAGTCTTTCCATGACCCTGACCCATCGAACTGGTCTGGTTGTAATGTGGGAATTTTCTCCTTGCCCCTTGTGTGTTCATCAGCACTACAATCTGCAAAACCACCGTCTTGCACTGCACAAGGAAAACAGCCGCGTGGCCCTGGCGTGGCTTGTTTTGAACTGTGACCCTGGCCATGCTTACAAAGCCCACACCCCCCATCTGGTGCTGGTATTACCATGCGAGGTGTTGGGGAAAAATAGCCCTGAGCTTGCATTTCATAGCTCTATTGCGCAGGTTGGGGTGTACCCGGCATAATGTGTAGCTTCGCTGGCTCAGTAAACTGTGTTTTTCTAGGGACACTGCAGGTACAGTTCATGGCGGTGAATGGCTGGCTGCATGGCAGAGATGTAACAATCCGAGATAGGTGATCATGTGTGCCATGCTGTCCCACTGTAAGCGGTGTAGATGTAATGTTACCAGGGCATTCGCAGTCTGAGCACTGAAACTGCTTAAACTCACTGCACACTGCATTCTGCTTTGCTATTGGTGTTAAGAAAGGGTTGGTGTGAGCTGAAGGTGGTGGGGTGAGATGCCATGCAGCCTCAAACTCTGTCGTATCGACTGCTGCTATGCTCGCCGCTGGCGTTAACTCTATGTCTGTGATGAAGGGGTTGCTGCTGTGGATTCTATTGTTTACATAAGTGGCACGGTCCACATTAGCTGTGCCACTCTCTGGGGTTTCTGACAAAAATGGGTTGCTGCTCTTACTGAAGTACATTACCATG
>NW_024583474.1:71294-73786 GCF_018398535.1 Haplochromis burtoni
ATATTCCCGTCTCTTCACTTTTCTGAAACAAGCAGACAAGAACATTACAGTAATATGTAAGCTATGTCCTGGGGAGAAAAAACTATCGGCTGCTGTTAATAGCACAAGTAATCTACTGAAGCGCCTGACACAGAGCATAGACCAGGGGTCGGCAACCTGTGGCTCCGGAGCCATATGCGGCTCTTTAGTCCTTATACTGCGGCTCCGCGTGGTTTGGGAAAATAAATGAGAAGTATTTAGCTGAAGTTTATTTTATTTATGTTAGTTATTTTTTAACTTGTAGTTCTACATTGGAAGATTATTGTGATATTGAAATATAAAAATTAAGTTATATTCTATTATTTTTTCATCGCTCAAAATAAGCGTCACACTCGCAGAAGCCGGTGTTACCACGCCAGATCCGCGGCCCCGAACCGTAGTAAGGAAACCTCTGGCAGTTACTTGAAGGTTCCGTAACTGACTCGTAGCCGGCAACAGCTTACAGGTCAACTCCGCTAGCAAAAAGATTGAAGGAGGCGTAGGAAACTGCTTCACCGAACTTTATTTCTTCTCTAAGGCACGAACACCGCGTACAGTGGGCTGAAACAGTTTACTCACAGCGAGCATCGCTGACACAACTCTGGCTGTCGAGGGAGTTATTATATTCCTTTTATTTATTTTCTCTTCGTCTCTTCCGTAGCTAACCGTTACTTTTTTTCCTTCTCCCCTCTCTCTCGCACACCCACCAGACAGTCCCGCTACACACATCCTGAATACATTTCCCATCAGGCTTCATCCTTAAAGGGCCATGCCTATAACACCGGTGTACCCGCTGAAACGGCGTGCATTTATCGAGACTTTCAACCCCAGGTAGGCCAATTATGGATGTTCGGATCCACATTATGTCAGCAGCTGTTCTCCACTGTGAACTATGATAAAACAAACACACTCACGCCTCACAGACGACAGCTTACAGTCCTGTAGAGATGAAAGTGACTTCGTACAGCCCCGACCTGCAGATGCTGTGCGCAGAGCAGAAGTCCCGTTGTAAACATATCATGGCAGACCCGACGATATTTCCATGAACATGCTTTTCTGCATCTCTTTATTGACCACTTTTCACACACGGTTGCTGTGTGCACACAGCCGGCTGTAGCTTTTCAGCTCACAGCCCGACACACATCAACAACAGCAGAGAGAGCACAGAGATTAAGGCGGTGAGGCGTGATTGCGGGTGCCGTTCAGGTGCGTCCGCCTCCCCTGCAGCGGTGCTGCAGATCACGCCCCGCCACACACCTTAACCAGGTAAAATACATATTTAGGCAGAATTTTGCAATGTTAAAGGTTGCAGACCCCTGGCATAGACGAACACTTCTGAGTGATTCTTGTTCATCATCCATGGATAACACTGCGGCAACTCCTGCTAAGCAGGCTGTGGCGGAGGTGTGGTCCCGGGTGCGGTGCTGGAGATGCAGGTGAGAACAGCTGATGGCGTCTGGACTGATGATGGTTTCCTTCCCTTTTATAGTGAGACGGGAGAGGAGCGGAGGGGAGGCTGGAAATCAGCTGAGACCGGAGCTGTCAGACTGTGGACTATCATAATAAATGCAAACTAGAAATAAATGTGGCATCTGGCGACAAACAACTGTGCCTGTGTGTGAAGTGCATTTCACACGGGAAAAACTTGATTTTACTTCAGCAGCGTCTGAAGGTGAGCTTAAAAAAATGATTGCAGCCTATACTGTGGAAGAGATGCTGCCGCTGCGTACTGTACAGTCTCCGTCTTTAAAAAAATATTATTTAAAGAGTTTAATTTCTATTGTTTGTCCACTCAAGGTTTAGAGGGATTTTAAGAAGTATTTAGTTAAATTACTTATTGAGTAATTAAGTTACTTTTCAGATACAGTATTTTAAAGTATTTAAAATACTTATTTTAAATACAATATAAAATAAGTATTTTAAATACAATATTGATTAAGTAATTAGTAATTAATTACTTTTTTAAAGTAACTTACCCAACACTGCTCATGCCATTCCCAGGAACACCTGCAGCTACTTTATGTTTCAAGGAGAAGGGAAATCTTCTTTTTCAGGATTGTTCAGGACCCACGTCCACCCCTGAAGAAGAAACGGTGTCCCAAAAACCTAAGGTAGGTCCAAAAAATTGTCATTTTGACAGTTAACTTAGATTCACATAGTTTATCCAGGACAGCATGGATGTCTGAAGTATACTGTTCCAGAGCGGGGGAGTAGATGATAATGTCATCCCCTTGCAAATCCCCAGAAATATTTCCATCAGTCTCTGGAAGTCAGCGGCTGCATTCTTGAGTCCAAATGCCATTACCTCGAACTGATACAAACCAAAGAGACAGATGAAGGCCGTTTGATCTCGACTTTCCTCATCTATTTTCACTTATCAGTAATCATTATTCAAAACCAATAACTACATTCAATTAGGGCTGCTCGATTATGGCAAAAATGATAATCACGATTAATTTCACTGAAATTGAGAT
>NW_024583474.1:74785-77291 GCF_018398535.1 Haplochromis burtoni
AAATAAATGAAAAATGTAAACATCTATGTTTAGTGAACTGTGCAGTGTTGCTCTGTGGTGCAGCTACGACACCGTAGCAAAGTTTACACACTGTGTCTACTTGATCCACGTCTGACTCTGTGAACCATAATGTTTCCACACCACTGAAGTTTTTTTTTTCTTTACCTCTCTTTTCAACCAACGGCAGTCACTCTCCTCTCCAAATAACTTCTGCTTAGCTTTCCGAGCTTCCCTCGGGTCCTCTTAATTGTTGTGACGCGTGTTCGAAATGCAGAGAGGTGCACTCGATTTGCCACACGGAGCAGCGCGAGCGTAAAGCACGGGGGAGGGGCTAATAATCGGCTCAGTCATTTTTAATGATCGTTGAAAGCCCAGATCGTAATCGTGATTAAAATTAGATTAATTGAGCAGCCCTACATTCAATAATGCTTGCTATTCTCCCAAGCCAGCGTCCCATCCGGGATGCCACTTTGTTATGTGCCCGTTTGCTTGCCAAGGAGGTTTGACAATGAGTTGCCTCTTCTGTGGTGCCAATCAGGTTTCTCTGCAGACACATAAAATGAACCCTAGTTTGTTTTGCAAACCATGCACAAGGGATGCTTGAGCTCTTTCAGACCACTCTAAACATTAAACGAAATCCAGCTCAATATACTTTGTAACCACCAAGCGATTTATTTAACACTGAAGTTCTCAGCTCATTACAGGCTCATAAATCTCAGTAAACAACACAAAAGAAACAAACAAACCAACAAAAGATTTTCAGTCTGGGTTCCCTGTCAATCCCTTGGTTCATTCTAGTCAGTTTAAAGCAGAAGAAACATACACATAAACTCCTCTTCAGATGTCTCACTCACCATGAAGCTCCACCAGGAAGTGGAGATCCTGTAGAATAGTTTGTAATTCTTCCCATTGTTTAAAATCTTCATAACAATAACCTTTTCAATCCGCTATGTGTAGACATAGGGAAGACTTATGGCACCGAGCTGAAATGAAACATTTAGGTGCAATCCGACTGTCACACACTGTGTGCCAATATGCTTTTTTATATACATTTGACCAAAGTTCTGCGTAAGTCTCTAGATGCATTTGACCCAGTATTTTGTATTTTTTCGGTCAAGTTTATTCTGTGAATTATGGTCTTCTGTTTGTATTAAATTTTATAGTTGTTAAGTCTCTGTTCTGTTTCTGTCCTACGTCTCTGTGTTCCCTCCCTGTTGTCTGTGCATACCTGTTGTATTTCCTATTTTACTTTGATCGTCCCTGTCCTGTGTATAGTGTGTCTGGTTTTGCTTCTCCTTGTCTCGTCAGCTCTGATTTTTCCCAGCTGTGTTTCCCTCCTGTCTCCCATTCCTGGATTGCTCCTGTGCGTGTACAAGTTTCTCCCTGCATGTCATTCTGTGAGTTGCAGTTTCTGATTCATTTGTAGGTTTTCCCAATTTAAGTTTTTCATAGTTCCTGTTGTTCCCATCGCCACGCCAGTCTGTCTCCTCAACTTGTGAAAATAAAGTCTGCTCACATCCAAGCCAGTACCTGCGTTTGGGTCCTTCTCTCACAAACTCCACACGTTTGCTACTGCATCTGTGACAAAATGTGTATTTATTCATTAAATAATTCTGAAAACTAAACAACAGGAACCACAATGGAGAAAGGATTAAATAAAATTCAGGGAATAAACTATAAAGATAACTACAAGCAGAAACAAAAATGCAAAAGGTGATAAGAAAAAACAAACTAAGATACCCTTAAAGTTGTTCTCTATCATATCGAGACTATCTCTCCACGCCGTTACATATTCCATATGTACGGGGTATGACGCCCTCCTTGGTCGTGGCATGTGGCTCAGCCATCCTCCACCACACCCTCCCTCCTGACGTCTCTTGGAGCCAGGTCACCCAGCCCCCCTCCCTATCTACAGAGCAGCACAGGGTGGCTTGATCAGCCCTGGGGGTGGACACTTGGGTTATCGCCTGGTTATTGCCACCATGACCCAGGGTTATCGCCTGCAGTTTTGCCGCAGACCCCCTGGAACTACTGTCCCGACCTTCACCTCTGTGGGCGACCCAGAGCAGGCCCTGGTGCTGCGGAAGGAACTGGCGACACTTCTGGCAAAGAGAGCCATACAGGAGGTAGACACTGGGGACCGCCAAACGGGGCTTTTCTCCCACTGCTTCCTGAAATAAAAATTGATGCCTCTGAGGTCCAGAATGGGACGAAAACCCCCGTCCCACTTGGGGACCAGGAAGCAGTGGGAGAAAACCCCCGCTGCTGTCTGCCTCCTCTCACCCTGGGATACTGACGGTCCCAAGGGTGCGTCAGGCCATCAATGCAGGGGATTGATTTACCACGATCAATCTGAAGGATGCTATCAAATCCAGTTCTTTGATATTCTTTTACTGACAGAGAAAGAACCAGACTCAGTGTGGTCAAAGCTCAAAAATCATCTTTATTCTACATTTCCGGAAAAGGAGAGGTGCATACAATATACATACATATGCAACTTTGACAT
>NW_024583475.1:0-6721 GCF_018398535.1 Haplochromis burtoni
CTTGGTAATTATCCATCGGTACTTTATGTAACTCCACGTAAGTGCTACAAAAGTGGCGAGCCAGCCAGGAGCTCTTTGGTGCATGAATATCAGCAGTGAAACCTCCTTTAAAGTGTGTATTGTCATTGAAACATCTTTTACTATTGCCACAAGATGGATTTTGTATTGAGCTCAGGTATCAAAGTCCCCAATGCAGTAATTGTTAGTGGTACACTCAATTCATCGGATGATGAAGGGGTTCTTGACTTTTTGAAGCAGTATGGTACCTTTAGAGCCGTCCCAGTTGTAGATCCAAACTCAGAATTTTTCAAAAACCTGATCGTTGAGTACAGAAGTGGTAACTCCATTGATGCTTTAACTGATCTTTTGCCGTACACATATGAAGTTGAAGGGAAGCCCGGTGTGAAATACCATGTAAGAGCTCTCTCCAGCGTTTACACTGCCAAGGTGGGTGGCAGTGCTACCAAGTCCTACTTAGATGAAATAAAGCAGGTGGCAAAACTGAGTGGCAAAAGTTTTGAAGAGGTACTGAAGTCGATGATGACAGAGATCAGTGAAATCATTGGGAGTTCAGAGACCGATGATGAATGTATGCTCTCCTCCATGCAAGTTGATGATCCAAACAGGGAGAACCAGCTTCATCCCTCTCTTGAAACTTCTGAGATTGCACGCCAGCAGTTGTCTGAAGATCCACCACAGGTAGGATTGATTCAAGGTGGTGCGGAGCCACACCTACCTGTTGATTTCAAAAAGAGCCCATTTAGTGCGGCAAACAGTTTCAACCCACCTGAAATTCAGAAAGTCATTGTGGAACACATCGTGAAGAAAGATGACTTCATTGCACATTCATATTCTCCAATGAGACTCCGGTCATTCTCTGGCAGGATCCCCAGACCCAGCGGTGAGACAGATTATGACACATGGCGTTCACATGTCGAACTTCTCAGGAAAGACCCTGCCATGTCTGAACTTCAAAAATCTAGAAAGATCTTTGAGAGCTTGTTGTCCCCTGCAGCTGACATTGTCAACAGACTGAGCCCAGAAGCTACACCTGAGACTTACCTTCAGTTGTTGGATGCAGCTTTTGGAACAGTGGAAGATGGAGAGGAGCTTTTCGCCCAATTCATGAACACTCTTCAGGATCCTGGTGAAAAGGCCTCTGCGTACCTCTGCCGTCTTCAGGGCGCATTGAACCTTACTCTGAAGAGGGGAGGAGTCTCTGCTGGGGATGCCGATAAACACATTCTCAAGCAGTTTTGTCGTGGATGTTGGGACCACACTTTGCTCTCGGATCTTAATCTTGAAAACAAGAAAAGCCAACCTCCAACATTCTCAGAACTTCTATTAATGCTCCGAACAGAAGAAGATAGACTGGCAGCTAAAGCTACACGGATGAAGAAACACCTTGGTTCAACCCGGCAGCGGGTTGTGGCACACTGTCAAAAGACTTGCACCTGTAGTGAGCTGCAGGCAGTGACTCAATCTGATTCTGACCCGTTGACAGATCTGAGGAAGCAAGTTGCAGCCCTACAGAGTCAGCTTACTAATTTGATGGCAAAGAAACAGAAGAAAAGCTCGAAGCCTAAGGACAAGGCTGAGTGTGATTTACGTGAGATGGCTATGGCAACACCTAGCATCAAGGTCACAAGTGCGAAGCCTGCCAACTTGCGGCAGAGCACCCAGCCAAAACCATGGTACTGCTTCAAGTGTGGTCAGGATGGCCACATCTCAGCAAGTTGTAGTAATGACCCAGACCCCACTCTTGTCGCTGATAAGAGGAAGCAATTGAGAGAGAAGCGTCGCATTTGGGAGATGCAAAACACTCCATCTGCTGACCAGGATTTTTAGACGCAGTCTCAGTTGTGGGGCAAACTGGGACTGAAGCAGGTCAACATCGTCCCGCTAAATCTGGAAGTCAAGCTAAACCAAGAGCACAGGCCACTTTGAGGCAATCCCATGTTGGAGAACAACCTTTCAGACTACCTAAGAGGCTCATAGGCACAAAGAGTACAGGTCAAGTCACGATCAAAGGTAAGGTGTGCAGTTGTCTCCTTGACACAGGTTCTCAAGTGACCACTGTCACCAAGTCCTTCTATGACCAGTATTTGTCTGAGCAACAGATAGAGCCACTACATGACCTTCTGGAGGTTGAAGGGGCCAATGGGCAGCTTGTACCTTACCTGGGTTATGTTGAGATTGGAATCACCTTTCCTAAAGACTTTCTTGGTGCTGAACTAGAAGTCAAAACGCTAGCTCTAGTAGTCCCAGACACCGGGACATTAACGAAGTCTTGTGTATTGATTGGAACAAACACTCTTGATGTAGTGTATGAAATGTACAGAGAGGCAAACCCAGAGGGCTACCATCCCATTCCTCATGGGTACAGAACCGTACTCAAAGTACTGGAGTTGCGGCAGAAGCAAGGTTCAGATGAAAACGTTGGATTAGTGAGGATGCGTGGCAAGGATGAAGTGATCGTCCCAGCTGGGAAAACAGTCGTTCTTGAGGGGACAGTATCAATCAAGGAATTTTACACTGAGAGATCTGCCCTGTTGGAATATCCTTCAGTATCTTCCCTGCCTGGGGGGCTTTTGGTGCAAACCTGTCTCCTTGACTTGCCAAGTAACCAGTTGTGCAAGCTACCTGTAGTAGTTTCCAATGAGTCAGAGCATGACATTACCATCCCAGCAAAGAGTGTGATTGCAGAACTCAGTGCAATACAGACTGTCCTATCTCACCAACAAATTGTGAGTGAGCCATCAGAGTGTGAACCATCCAGGACCTCTAGTGTGACATTTGACTTTGCTGACTCTCCTATCCCTTCTGACTGGAAAGACCGCATTACTCAAAAGCTGAGCAGTATGCCAGAGGTCTTCGCCCAGACTGATCTGGATTTTGGAAGGACGGACAAGGTCAAACACCACATTAAGCTATCAGATGAGACACCATTCAAACACAGAGCCCGACCGATTCACCCGCACGACATAGAGGCTGTTCGAAAGCATCTGCAAGAGCTTCTCGCAACTGGAGTAATTCGCGAGAGCGAGTCCCCATTCTCCTCGCCAATTGTTGTGGTCAGGAAGAAGAACGGTCAGGTACGTCTGTGTGTTGACTACCGTAAGTTAAACTTACAAACAGTGAAAGATGCATACGCCCTCCCAAGACTGGATGACACCTTCACCGCACTCTCAGGTTCCAAGTGGTTCAGTACACTCGATCTTAAGTCCGGCTATTATCAGATCGAAGTTGCAGAGAGTGACAAGCCCAAGACTGCCTTTGTCTGTCCCCTAGGTTTCTGGGAGTTCAATCGTATGCCACAGGGAGTGACAAACGCGCCAAGTACTTTTCAGAGGCTTATGGAGAGATGCATGGGAGACATAAATCTGAAGGAAGTTGTTGTTTTCCTGGATGACCTCATAGTTTTCTCCAAAACCCTTGAGGAGCATGAAGCCAGACTCATGAAAGTCCTGGAACGCTTAAAGGAGTATGGGTTAAAGCTGTCTCCCGAAAAGTGCAAGTTCTTCCAGTCCTCAGTTCGGTACTTGGGGCATGTTGTTTCTCAACACGGAGTAGAAACTGACCCAGAAAAGACAGCCACACTTAAAACTTGGCCAGTCCCTCAGAACCTTAAGGAGCTGAGATCCTTCCTTGGGTTCTGTGGGTATTACAGACGGTTTGTTAAAGGCTACTCAAGTATTGTGAAACCGCTGAACAATCTAACGTCCGGTTATCCACCACTGAGGAAGCATTGTAAATCAAAAGGGAGGAGTAATCAGTATCATGATCCAAAGGAGCCGTTTTATGGACGGTGGACCCCTGCATGCCAGAAAGCATTTCAGGCTATCATTGACAAGCTAACGTCGCCTCCAGTCCTGGCCTTTGCTGACCCAAAGCTGCCTTACATCCTTCATACGGATGCGAGCACTACGGGCCTTGGAGCAGCCTTATACCAGGAGCAGGAGGGACAGCTGCGGGTTATCGCCTATGCGAGTAGAGGTTTGTCAAGTAGTGAGTCCCGCTATCCAGCACATAAGCTCGAGTTTTTGGCTTTAAAGTGGGCTGTAACAGAGAAGCTGAGTGACTACCTCTATGGCAATCAGTTCACCGTTGTCACAGACTCAAACCCTCTGACCTACATCCTCACCTCAGCAAAACTCGATGCAACCAGTTACAGGTGGTTGGCGGCCCTCTCTACCTTCAATTTCAGACTCCAGTATCGTTCTGGAAAACAAAATGGAGATGCCGATGGACTCTCGCGTCGTCCTCATGGCAGGCTACCTGATGACCTTACATCTCAAAAAGAGAGAGACCGGATATGCCAGTTCGCAAAACAACATCTGTCAGATCCAGACAATATTGACTCAGTCGATCAGGACGTTGTTCATGCTATCTGTGAGAGACAGTTTGTTTATCATTCAACCACCTCTGAAGCGTTGGGTGATGATGCAGGTATAACCCTTGTCGAAAGTCTTGCCATTTCTGGAGATGCTGTACCTGACAGCTTTGAGCAGGAAGAAACATTGGGAGGCTTACACATCATTCCCCACCTGTCACCGGCAGATCTCAGAGACAGCCAGAGATCTGATCGGTGCATCAGACATGTTATTACCCAGATGGAGAGTGGGGAGAAACCCCCTCCCACATTGAGGAAAGAACTTCCAGACGTAGTCCTGTTGCTGAGAGAGTTGAACAGGTTCGAGCTGTGCAATGACATTCTCTACAGAACACGAAGAGAAGGTGGTAATAAACATTACCAGTTGGTCTTACCTGAAGACCTGCGAGAGTCTGTGTTGACAAGCCTACATGACAATATGGGTCATATGGGAATAGAGCGCACACTCGATCTGGTCAGAGCCAGGTTCTACTGGCCAAGAATGTCCTCAGATGTGGAGAAAAAGATAAAGACCTGCCACAGGTGTGTGCGCAGGAAAACGTTACCTGAGAAGGCTGCACCTTTGGTGAATATCATGACGACAAGACCCCTCGAGCTAGTCTGCATGGATTTCCTATCCATTGAACCAGACAGCAGTAATGTGAAAGATGTTCTTGTCATCACAGATCATTTTACTAAATATGCAGTCGCTATCCCAACATCGAACCAAAAAGCTCGGACTGTCGCAAAGTGTCTGTGGGACCATTTCATAGTACACTATGGCATTCCTGAAAAATTACACAGCGATCAAGGGCCTGATTTTGAGTCTCAGCTGATCAAGGGGCTGTGTGAAGTAGCAGGCATACAGAAGATTCGGACTACGCCATACCACCCCAGGGGCAACCCAGTGGAGCGTTTTAACAGAACACTCTTAAGTATGCTTGGAACTCTGGAGAACAAAGACAAGTCACATTGGAAGGATTTTGTAAAGCCTTTAGTTCATGCGTACAACTGTACCAAGAACGAGGTAACTGGATTCACACCGTATGAGCTGATGTTTGGGCGTCAGCCACGGTTGCCTGTCGATTTGGCTTTCGGTTTACCTGTGAGAGAACAACAAAACAAGTCACACTCCCAATATGTTAAAGACCTCAAATCCCATCTTGAGGAAAGCTATAGAATAGCTACACGGAGTGCTGCAAAGGTAGCCGAAAGGAACAAAACCAGATTTGACAAACATGTGACCACATCTACCTTGGAAATCGGGGACCGAGTGCTAGTCAGGAACATACGCATTCGAGGAAAACACAAACTCGCCGATAAATGGGAGCAGACGGTCTATGTGGTGGTGAAACGAGCTGGAGACCTCCCCGTCTACACTGTTAAACCAGAGGGCGGGGATGGCCCCATACGCACCCTACACAGAGACCTCTTACTCCCTTGTGGGTTCCTCTCTGCAGCCAAGGAAGTGAAACCTGAACAACCAGAACCAAAGGAAAGGCCCAGAACGCGACAGACCACTCACAAAGACAATGAAAGAGCAGATCACCCCTCGGACGAGGATGATATTGTTTCAGTCCACTGGGTTGCAGATAGATCAGTGCCAAATGACTCGGCGTACATTGTCAAGCGAGATCTTCTGCTGACCCATAAATCAAGTCTTGGTCAAGATGATGTGACTGCAGATCAAGACAAGTTGGCTGGTTATACCCCAGCTTGTGCAGACACCATCTCCGATGTTGTTCCAGCCAGTCATGCTGACCATAGCCAACCTTATGACAATCAGATTGCGAGTTATGGAGAAGCCTCGTATGGGGAAGACTTAGCCGGAAATGACGAACCTGAAAGGGAAAGAGACTTACCCGGAAATGACGAACCTGAAAAGGAAAGAGACTTACCTTCTACGGATCGCCCTGACATGAGGGATGAACAAATCCTACTTCTTTCGGACATGTTAGGGAGTGATGAGGAAGGAGAGGACTTGATATTTGACAGGGAAACAGTAAACAAAGAGAGAGATGAACAAACAAGCAAAGAAATTCCTGTCCGAAGATCAGAAAGAAGTCGCCAGCCACCAAAAAGGCTAGACTATGCTGAATTGGGAAATCCCCTTGTCACTGTGGTCAAATCATTATTTCAGGGTTTAACCACAGCTTTCATTGACTCTTTAAATGCTAAAGCTGAATTATTGTTCTTAGATGATGCAGTTCACAGTAGACATGCAAAGGGACTTGCATGAATTCAAGAGGGGAATTCTCAAACAAAAAGAGAAGAAAAATTAAAACATTTAATGTTCATTGTTCTGTTCTTACTGTCCCGGTTAATGAAAGTGAAATGAGATCAAAATAT
>NW_024583475.1:6741-12269 GCF_018398535.1 Haplochromis burtoni
GAACACTGGCTGAGTAACTAAAATATGAACACCACACAAGGGTTAATATTTAGTATTTACTGTTATATTCCCTTATATCATCGTGATGTTGTTTATTGTATTAATCTCGTTTTCTTCTGCTTGTTTTCTTTTTTCTTTCTCAACAGGTGATCCAGGTGATTGATATATGTATATTTTCTTTTTGTCTGCTTATTTAGTTGGTTTTTGGTTCTTTTGCCCTTTATCCCCGTCCCTCCTCTTCGCTGTTTTTTCCCCCTCTTCCTTTCTCCCTTTTCTTTTCCTCATTCAAGTCTGTCCTGTATCTAGCAAGTGAAAATAAAAATAAACAATAAATAATAAAAGGTGAATCAAATAGACCATTACGGCAAGGCTGTGATGGGCGGCCTCCGGAAGGGACACAGCCCTGTCGCTGGGTTGGAAGCCAGTTGAGGGGAGTAGGTTCCCAGTCCGGACCAGCATCGTGGCTGGAGCCGTGGGCGGCTTTGTTCTTTGGTTTTCCCAAACCAAAGACACTCCTCAAAGCCCGCATTTCCACCTTGGGTCAGGTGACAGAGCTCTGTACAGGGCTGTTCGAGCTGATCTGAAAAGCGGAATTAAAAAAGCCAAGACAGCCCATAAAAGAAACACAGAGTCCCACCTGTCCAGCAACAACACACGGGAGGTGTGGCAGGGCATACAAGACATCATAAACCACAGAGGCTGCACTGTGAAAACAGAAAACCCAAGTGTGCGGCTGGCAGAGGAAGTAAGCAGCTTCTTCGCCCGCTTCGCCCACAACAACAGCACTCATCCCATTATCATCCTCACATGGCTCCTGCACCACTCCACTCATTGTAATGGAACACAATGTCAGAAATGTATTCCTAGCAGTGAACCCCAGGAAGGTGGCCAGTCCAGACGGTGCTAAGAGCATGTGTCCACCAGCTCACCCTCAACTTCACCAGAATCTTCAACCTCTCACTGGATCAGGCAGCCATCCCGTCCTGTCTAAAATCAGCCACAATCATCTCAGCACCAAAGAAGTCTCCCATTACCAGCCTGAATGATTACCGCACTGTGGCCCTCACGCCAGTAATCATGAAATGCTTTGAGAAACTAGCCCTTCAGCACATCAAGGATTACCTCCCCTCAGAATTCGACCACGCCCAATCCACAGAAGACGCCAATACCATGGCCCTCCACTCTGTGCTAAATCACCTAGAACAGTGGCAAAGCTACGTCTGAATGCTCTTTGTGGATTACAGCTCAGCCTTCCACACAATCATCCCAGTTATTCTCATCACCAAACTGGTCACTCTAGCCTCCCCCTTCTCACACATGCCTGGATAAAGGACTTTCTTACAAACTGGCCCCAGACTGTAAGACTCGGCCCTCATCTCTCCTCCACTCCCACACTGAGCACTGGCTCCCCAAAGGGCTGTGTGCTGAGCCCCCTCCTGTATACTCTCTACACCCACGACTGCACTTGACCCACAACAACAATCTCATCATCAAGTTTGCTGATGACACCACGGTAGTCGGACTCATCTCAAAGGGAGACGAGGAAGCCTACAGAGGAGAAGTTGAAGTTGGTCGCATGGTATTCAGAGAACAACCTGGTACTGAACAGTAAGAAAACTAATGAGGTAATTGTCGACTTCAGGAGGCACGGTGTAACCCAGTTCCTAAAATCATCTCAACAAAAAGAGAAGAAAAATTAAAACATTTAATGTTCATTGTTCTGTTCTTACTGTCCCTGTTAATGAAAGTGAAATGAGATCGAAATATTTATTTAAACATAGAAGGGACGCAGATTATATATGATATTCTCTGGTCAAACAAGGGTTAAGTTTTCTCAGAGGGTTGATGAGCTCTGATGAGAGCCTATTGTTTTACTCCACTCCTCGCATGTCAGCCAATCGGTGAAGCTCTAGGCAGCTCTTGTCCCTCCTTAGTACCAGCTCCCAAGTTTTCAGTCTCTTGCTCCTACAGCCGAACAGAGCAGACGGAGTAAAATTTTGTTATCGGTAAGCTGGAGAAATTAACATCTAACGAGTTAAAAAAATACCATCTAAACTGATATTTTTCACAAATTATGTATTTGCACTTGTTGTTGTCAAGGGCAGAGCGAAACCGGAAGGTTTACTGAGCTGTGGCTCCACGTAAACGCTGAGCATCCACTCGACGGTGGTAAGCTAAATGTGGCTAATCAGACACGTGATGTGCAGAGTGTGGGTACAGTTCTTGCATGTCTCTGAAACGCACTGTTGTTATGCTAGTTAGATCATTAACTAAGTCATTAACATGTGAAAAGCTGTAAATGGTTAATGCAGCTAAAAATAACTTTATGAGAGATAATTGTAAGCAGACTTTATCCTGCTTCCTGTTTAAATTTTGATGTCAATCAGTTGTTTTACAATACTCAGTATTGAACACTTGGAGGTAATTTTTAGTGTATTTCCACTTGTACTAGTAGGCCTATGGTACAAGCGGGACTAAGCACGTCTATTTTAATACTCCTATTTGTGGACTGAGTCCTTGTGTTTACGTGTTATTGAAATTGATTATTTGCACTTTGTTCAATTTCTGATAAGCATTTGCATATTATTCCATTTCTTAAAAGGGGTAATATACTTATTTATTTGTGATAAGATATATATGTACAGTGAGTTATTTTGATGGATGTAATTAATGTTTACAATGGAATGAATTATATGGTGACTATAATTCCTGAATGTTTGAAACCTTGTAGATAATCTTTAATGTTACTGCAGGTTACAAATAAGTATTGAACCTTGATACTGTGAAATTTTGGATATTGATACTTTGACCTTTGAAACTTGATATTTTAATGTTGTACAACGTGACTGAACTGATGATGATTGAATTGATGATAGCTGATCTGAATAGTTGTTACTGCACTGTGACACTACTTTAGGTTAATTTGTGAGAGTTATCCTTAAAGGGCACGTGACATATATTTGGCCATTGTTTATAGGTCAGGTTTTTATATGGGACGAATCCAAAGACCAGGTCAGCGATTCCAGAACCCAGAGTGTTCCAGTGTTCACTGGATGGCGAGCCAACCCAAGATCCTAGGAGACGATATACATATACACGCACACTCATTTTCACATTGATGGACTACAATCCTCTACTGTACAAGTAGTACGGTAGGACAGACAATCACACACACACTCCTTGTCTGACGAATTCTATTGGAATACACCTGGTTGTCATGGGCCCCACCAGTACCATTTGGACTTAAAAAAAATACTAATTCTTTTACTTGTGCACAATTTTATTGAATTCTATTTTTTTGCTACTTTGGGGGAAATTTTTATACTTGACATTCTGTTAAAACCTGTTGTGATACTGTGTTGTTTACAAATTTCTTTTACAAGGCTTAACATCACTAAAGTATCAGAATCAGAATCAGAATACTTTATTCATCCCGAGGGAAATTAGGGTTACAGCAGGCAGCACGCTAATGGTGCATGCGCACTTACAAAGGAACCTTCTGACCAACTTTACACAAACATCACATTGGGCAGACATGTCAGAAAGGTAGGCTGATAGGAAAAAACAACGAAAATACACTACATGAGGTAAGAGGAGGAGAAAAAAAACTCCACTCAGACTGAGCTCCTAGTGGGAGTACTTTTAAAGCCACACAACTGTGTTTGTCTGGTTTCTCTGCCATTCGTGTACCAGAGCTCTAAGAGTCGTTCTCAGTCTTCTGATACTAGCCCAAATTACTTATTACCTTGGTAATTATCCATTGGTACTTTATGTAACTCCACGTAAGTGCTACAACAGCACTTACTTACCCCCCTTTACATCAACAGGGAGTGTGTGGAGAGGGTCCACACCTTACAGTTCCTTGGTGTCCTCATCTCTGCTGACATCTCCTGGACAGACAACATCTCAGCGGGCATCAAGAAGGCCCAACAGCGGCTGCACTTCCTGAGGGTTCTCAGGAAGTAAAAGCTGAACTCCAACCTGCTGCTGACCTTCTCCTGCTCGTCCATTGAGAGCCTACTAACATACTGCATCACGGTATGGTACGGCAGCTGCACTAAGGGGGATAGAGCGTTTCAGAGTGTAGTCAAGGCAGCACAGAAGATCACTGGCTGCCCTCTCCCCTCCCCGATGGACATTTATTCCTCCCGCTGTCTCAGCAGATCAGCAAATATCATCAAAGACTGTTCCCACCATGGTTTTAAGGTGTTCAACCCTTCTTCACCCCCATTTTTCCATTTCCCTAATTCTCTCTGTGTATACTGTATAGAAATAACACTATTTATTTACACATTTACTTTTTTACACCGGCTTACACTGGAGATGCTCATTGTACTGTACAATGTAGAGTGACAGTAAAACTCATGGCTGTCCTGAGTACTTAGACTATGCTCTTTGAGCACAAATTTGATAACAACTTGGAGAAGCTCACAGCTCTCCAACGGGAGATTCAGAGACCAGTGACGGACATTTAGAACAACTATGAAATTGACATGCAGTTGTTCGCACTGAAGGAAAATCACCATCATTTCATGCGGCTACCATATCGGCACCAGCTGTGGTCTCAAGGCTGGAGCTGGACAACACAATCGCTGATAACAGACTGTGTTTAGACTCTTGCTGCAGGGTTTTAGATTAGCTGAAGGCTTTTCAGGGAGTTTTTAGGACATCCTGATAATTATGAGTTACAGTAGTCCAGCCTAGAAGTAATAAATGCATGAACTACTTTTTCAGCGTCTCTCAGACAGGATATTTCTAATTTTAGAGATATTGCGCAAATGGAAAAAACAGTCCTACATATTTGTTTAAAATTCGCATTGAAGGAAATACCCTGTTCGAAAATGACTCCAAGATTCCTCATAGTGTTACTGGAGGCCAAGGTAATGCCATCCAGAGTAAGAATCTGGTTAGATACCATAATTTTAAAAATTCTAATGCTGAGTACAATAACCTCAGTTTTATCTGAATTTAGAAGCAGAAAATTAGAGATCATCCAGGTCTTTATGTCTTTAAGACATTCCTGCAGTTTAACTAATTGGTGTGTGTTATCTACTCTATTCGATTCGATTCAATTCAATTTTATTTATATAGCGCCAAATCACAACAACAGTCACCTCAAGGCGCTTTATTGTAAGGCAGACTCTACAATAATACATACAGAGAAAAACCCAATAATCATATGACCCCCTATGAGCAAGCACTTTGGCGACAGTGGGAAGGAAAAACTCCCTTTTAACAGGAAGAAACATCCCGCAGAACCAGGCTCAGGGAGGGGCGGGGCCATCTGCTGTGATTGGTTGGGGTGAGAGAAAGGAGACAGGATAGAAGACATGCTGTGGAAGAGAGACAGAGATTAATAATCAGTATGTTTCAATGCAGAGAGGTCTATTAACACATAGTTAGTGAGAAAGGTGATTAGAAAGGAAAAACTCAATGCATCATGGGAATCCCCAAGCAGCTTATGCCTATTGCAGCATAACTAAGGGAGGATTCAGGGTCACCTGGCCCAGCCCTAACTATATGCTTTA
>NW_024583475.1:12374-20345 GCF_018398535.1 Haplochromis burtoni
CCTCCCATTCTACTTTTAAATACTCTAGGAACAACAAGTAGGCCTGCAGTGCGAGAGCGAAATGCTCTAATAGGGTGATATGGTACTACAATGTCATTAAGATAAGATGGGGCCTGATTATTTAAGACCTTGTATGTGAGGAGCAGGATTTTGAATTCAATTCTTGATTTAAAAGGAAGCCAATGAAGGTGTTACGCCCCGGCTCTGCTAGGCGACTGGGGAGGTAACATAAATGAGCCCAGAGACAGGAGGGTCAGATAAAAAGAAAAACAAAAGGTTTATTACCACAACTGAAAACCGTTAGTGAAACAACTCACTAGGCAAAGAGGTGATTTAAACAAACAAAGAAAAACTCATATATTCAAATAACACAAGAACACTAATAGAACACTAATCATCTAATCATCTCACAAGCAGCTACTCAAAACAAAGGTTCAAAAGGCAGCGGCACAAAAGCAAAGGTAGGAGGGACAGTCTACACAGTCTGCTCACATCAACAAGTCCCTCCATGAATGTTAATCCTCAGCCTTTTATACTCTCATGTAAACGCAGGCAGATGCGTCATTGTTCCGCTGTGTTCGAGGCAATGGTGTGTGTGGACTGGCGCACTCCGATCTGCATGCAGTTGGGCAGGCATAGGTCCTTTGCCAGCCAATCCCCTGTGAGTCCTGGCACGCTTGAATTTCCATACAGGAAGGCGGGCCCACATGAGGCCAGGGGCGTAACACCCCTCCCCTTAAATTACCAACTATGTTGGGCAAAAGCAGACATTACAGAGTGTGAACAAAAATGAAGAACAAACGCCACAAAACATGTTTACAACCGGGACAGACCATCAGCCAAAACATTTTCAGACCCCTTTTTGTGGTGGATACCTAAGTTGTATTCCTGCAACAACAGAGCCCAGCGCATAAGGCGGTGGTTATGATTAAACATGCGAGCCAAGAAAACGAGTGGGTTGTGTGGAGATTAGAAAATTATTTTATTGTTACTATTCATAACCATTATCATTACTATTACATTACTTATCATTTATCATTATCATTTCATCAAAGCATTTATTGAAGCTGTTGATGTTACATTAAAGTCTGTATTTCAGGTGTTAGCATAATTACATAATAATCTTTCATTGCAGGTGCAACTGTAATCATGTTATACACATTGCATTTTTGTGCTAATTAAAGAGTTGAAGCTCGGTCAGTTAATTGATGGTCAGAAGCTTCGGGCGGCACGACGTCCGGCCGATCTATTGAGTAAAGTGACCTATAGCTATGAAAGAATTGCATACATGCTTACAATACACCACATATTATATAGAAACAGAATAGAGGCCTGTGTGTTCAGCAGCCTGCTGCATTGGAGTTTGCCTGGTAAAAGATGACTCAGAATAAGTCAGGAAGTATGCTTCTAAAATGTCTTTGTTTGTCGAGTGAAGTCATGCACTGAGGTCAAGACACACAAAGTTTGCCTACACACACATACACAGTATAATGACTTGTTTTGCTGGTAACGGCATGTTTTACCTGCATACTTGACAGTTTAGTTCCACAAATAAGTGAAGTGCAATTAGTGAAATAAGAGGAAGCATCTGGCGGTGACGGAGGAACAGAGGAAGGAACTGTTCTTTTTTGAATGTGTCCAAGCTTGGGATTACTGGAACTGATGCATGTTATTTATCTGCTTTGACGCATGATGCCCGTCATCAACTATGTTATAAATACAACTGCTCGTTTATCGTTCTGGGGAGATCGAGGCTGATGTTTTGCAGTGCTCATCTCCACCACACATGTGTGTAAATAAAATCATTGTTTTGACGCACTTCACTGGGACTTTGCAGTCGTTTGTCTCTCACCTCAAACACGAATCAGGACAGTTTTGGTGCCGGAAACCCGATTTGAGGAGGGACTTGGTTGGTGGTTTGGCTGAGGTCCGGCGGTGCGGTCAAACGGACGGACAGGAGCCAGCAGGTCGACTGAGTGACAGGCCCTTAATAGAAAGGTAAGGCACCACCTGTTGATTACAGTAATATCCAAAGGTGCTGAATTGGAAATTAAGATAATTAAATGTTCACTCAGTAGAGTTTCTGGGGAAATGTCCGTGGTGATTTTGGGTAATTAGTGATAAAAAGTTTGGGAAATATTTGACTGACAAAATTTATTGCTGTTAATTCTGGGGTGAATTTTAAGTTAATATGTTACGTGTTTAAGTTGATGTGTTATATTTGTTGACTGTGACACCAGCCAAGCAAGGCTTAGGTTAGGGTATTTGGCTAAGGGATTTTATTCCCAGATTGATCAGCAGAATTGGATTCGGGCATCAGATAAGACTGTTGGTAATTAGTCTAGGACCAGAGTTGGACTCCGTGGAGTGCGGTTTGTTCAGCGTCTAGCGGCGACTGGTAACTGTGGATGCATGGTTATCTCTGGTGACGTCCAGGAGCTCGGGTGGTGCCCGCGGGATTTCGGACACCCGGTAAAAACCAGGTGGTCAGGGACCACATTTTTACTGCGCTGTTTGGGTGAAGAGTTGGACTCGGCCGTGACCATTCAACGTGACTGACAGGTGAGCTTTAAGTAAAGCTGAAGGCGCAAGTGGGATACTTAGACGCTGGAAGTGGAGCTTCCTGTCGAGCTGCGGGAAGCGGTTATAAATTAATTAGGGCCTAGAAATTTGACCGCTGTCGGCGATGGTGTTCCCGAAGCGGGTTGATTGACCAGCAAGGTTGGACCTGGGCTTAGAGGCTTTTAAATTAGTCAAAAAGTTAGGTGTACCGGTACAGAGGTTTTGAAGAAGTGATAAGGAAATGTTGAATAACTTGTCTTGGCATGTGGTGTCTTTTGTCATATTTATACACGTCTGAGTATATAATTAAGTGTAAATTGGTTGTTTGAATTGCTTATATTGATTATAACTGGGTGTATTCATTAATCAAGACAGTTATGTCTTCTTGCTGCTCTGAAGAAAGATGCTCAAGCAAGCTCGATAATACTTTCAGCATTTCTGAGTTAGACAGACGGGGTCTAGAACAGGTGGGATAACTTAGCTTTAAACCATCAACCTCGTCCACCTCTCCTTCCTCTAGGTGGCTTGAGGCTACAACAGGAGCACAGACCCCAGCAGGCTCTGGTGTCGACCAAGGATGGTACAATTTCAACATGTTTATGTGGCAGACGCGTGTTTTGCGTCTGCGGTCGGGAGTGCAAATTACATAATCAGTCTCCCCTCTCTTTTCACGGACTTCAAAGGGGCCGCTATACCTAGCAGACAAGGCTGAGCCCGAAACAAGCAAGAGCACAAGAACCTGGTCACCCACCTGAAAGGTTCTTTTAACAGAAGCCTTATCGTAATGGCGTTTCATCTTTCCCTGTGAAACAGCAAGGTGCTGTTTAGCCAGAGCGTTGGCTTGGTTCAAACGCTCACGGAAATGTTTTACATACCTGCTTACAGTTACTTTGGACACCCTGTGTGGGCTCAAAAATGCCTCTTTCAGAGTTTTGAGGGGTCCGCGTGGCCTATGGCCAAATACCAGCACAACCAAGTGACTCCTGAACAGCATCACGGGTGGCAAATAACACAAATGGAACTCCCTCATCCCAGCTCCTTTCAGATTTCAGGCAGTATTTGCGTAGCATCGCCTCTAAGGTCTGATGCTACTGCACTAATGCTCCTTGCGATTCAGGATGATAACCAGAGGACACGTCATATTGGACACCTAGAGTGCTAGCCACTTGTTTGAATACCTTAGATTGAAAGTTTCAGCCCTGGTCAGTCTGTATGACCTTTGGCAGGCCAAACACTGAAAAGAATGCTGTCAACGCCTTAACAACTGATTTTGCTGTAACTTTATGCAATGGGACAGCTTCGGGGAAACGGGTGGCTGCACACATGATTGTGAGAAGGTATTGCTTTCCTGATTTTGTTCTAGGTAGTGGACCCACACAGTATACTATGACATGGTCAAACAGCTGATCCACCACAGGAATGGGACACAAAGGAGCCGGGGGTATGACCTGTTTAGCTTTACCTGCAATCTGACATACATGGTGTCATGGTCCGCGGCCCGGCGTCCAAGGTGCTGATGGGATGCCCACGCCCACGGGCATGGCTGCTAACTCCACACCTGCATCCCATCCCAGGCGATCACCAGGTGGACTATTTAATCCTGCCCAGCCTGCCGCTCCACGCCAGTCCGTAGTCGTCTCTCAGCGGTAACGTACACCTGCGGGAAAGCCCTTATGAAAACGTATTCGTCTGAACTAACACTAACTCTGCCCTGTGTACTCAGATCTCAACTCGGCGTGTTTTGAGCCACCTGCCTGTCCACCTGCCCGTCCGGAATTTGGATCACGATCAGCACTCGCCGCCTCGACTTTTCTGGAGCTCCCCCGCGGACCCTCACCCCTCCCTCCGGCTCCCTCGGCCCCGCTATCATCGTAAGACGCATACTCTACCTCCCCTTGTATGCTGCCATTTCCCCGCACCCCAATAATCCTTTTCCTTTTTCTGTTGCAGCCTCCCACAGTCCCGCTCTCGGCGTTCCTGCGCGACTCACCTCCCGGTCCTTCGGTTTCTCTGGTTCCACGCGTTTTTCCCTTCTACCCTCCCGGGACACCTTCAGTTATAATAAAGTTTATTTTTTTCTCATACCCCGGTGTGTGTGTGCTCTGCTTCTGGGTCCAGCTTGTGCGCGGAACTTCGGTTCATGACACACGGCAACTGTGGCAAAATTTAGAAACATCACGCTTCATACCAGGCCAAAAGTAATGCTTTAAAAATAGCTGGTATGTTTTTGTGATGCCCAAGTACCCTGACCACTGGCTTTCATGGGCAAGAGCCAGGATTTTCTGCCGGTACACAGCGGGCATGACAATCTGCTTGACTTTACTCCATTCTGCACCCTCTGCACCTGGTGGAGACTACTGACGCATTAGAACATCATGTTCTACAAAATAGGCTTGTTGCTCTTTATTGACTTGCTCAGCACTTACCGTACATTTGAAACAGTTCTGCAGTGTTTCATCAGCTAATTGAGCTGATGATAGCTGGTCACTAGTCAAGGGCAGCGAAGAGACCTTTGGAAATGGATCAGGCTCCTCTGGTTTCACTGAGTCTGGGGGTGACAGAACATTATTTCTTTTAGTTTGTACATCATTCTCCCTGGAAAATGAGGACATCAACATCGAATCAGAAAGGCAAAATCAGTATATTTATGAGCTTGTGCCCAAGTAATCGCACAGGCTGGATACAGCCCAGGGTGCACGGAAACATCAAAAGTCTTCTGATTTAGGGGGTTGTCTAAAACCTCCAGACGAGGGAGCACTAACCCTAGGATTAGTGCTAGGGCTAGGACCCTAGCCATGTTGTTGGGCAATATCATTGCCCAACAACATGGCCACACCCTCTATTGGCAGGTCAGGGGCAAACAGCAACAGGGAAAAATCCTGTAACAAGTTTTGATTTTATAAAAATTCTGTGAACTGGTCTGGGAGTGTAACCCATCTCTATCCCCCGTAGGACAGAATTAAAACCATATGCACTTTCAGCAGAAAAATGTAAAAAACTCGCGAGGATGACACTCTGTGGACCTTTAGTGTCCCTTAAAATACGCACAGGTTTTAAATCAGAGGGATTGTCGGTTAGTGATACTGAGCCATCAAAAATGAATGGCTCGAAACAGGGGTCTGGCACCTTACCACCACAACCATGGACCTCATTACGGGCCTCAGCTTTCACAAAACCCACCCCTTTGGGTTGCTCAGCATTTGATGTTTTGCGTTTTAAGGCTAAACAGTCAGCAATCACATGTCCAGTTTTATGACAGTAAAACATTCGCGGTTTTCCTTGGAACCAGACACTTTAGCCGTGTAGGGCCCATGGGTTCTCACTGCCAGTAAATATGGCTTTATGAGTGAGCACAAACTCATCAGCAAGAACAGCAGCAGATGCGAGAGAAGTCCCTTTCTGTTCGTTTAAATATAGCACAATATGCTCAGGAATGCATTTCTTAAAATCCTCTAACAAAACTAACTCGCGCAGAGCGTCATAGTCACTCACTTTTTGAAGCAACAAACCACTCATCAAAGAGAATCCCCTTTTTTCTAGCAAACTCCACATAAGTTTGGGTCAGCAGTTTCTTTTGCTGATGAAACCTCTGCCTATAGGCTTCGGGGACTAACTCATACGCCTGCAAAACAGCTGTTTTAGCACACGAGTGATCTAAACTGTCCTTTAAAGAAAACACAGCCACCACCTCTTGGGCTTTGCCGGACAGTTTGCACTGCAACAAAAGAGGCCAGATATCACTAGGCCACTGCAACGCCCCAGCGATATGTTCAAATGCTGCAAAGTATGTATCAACCTCAGTTTCTCTAAAAGTGGGGACTAAAGAAATGCACCTACTGACATAAAAAGCAGAAGCGGACAAGGAGGTGGAGGTGGAACTGGAATTTTCAGCAGAGGCAGATGAGCCTTGTGGCTGAGACTCCAGCTCAAGCTTTCGCAGCCTAACGGCTTTGTCTGCCTCTATCTCCAGCCTTCTTACTTCAAGCTCTAGCTGAGCCCGCCTGTTCTGGGCCTTCTCCTCAGCCTCCAATTGGAGACGTGCCAGCCGCACCTTCAGCCGAGCTCCTTCTCTGCCTTCTGAACTCCCAGAGGAAAGTGGATCATAGTGAGGAAGCGTGCGCGGTGTTTTTCCCTGCTCATCCCCCTCGCCATCCCCACTAGAACCATCCTTATGGCCCTCTTCAACTAAGGCAGCTTGGCTTGGCACACCAGGGACCACAGGCAAAGCAGGCACTTGAATCACACCAGCTTCCACCAACTTATCCACTACTAAAGCTTTCAAATCACATTTACGAAGGGTTTTTGAGATCCACAGCTGAAAGTGATCCACACTTTGCAGCAAATCATTTTTGCGACAGCTATTAATAAGCTCAATAGATGGGGCATCTATAAAGTGCTATAAACAAAATGCAACCGCCAACATAGCGCTTAACCTCTAGTGATAAAACAAACTTTGTATTTATTTTTTATTTATTTCCCCCGGACCAAAGACTCCCTTTGAGGGATCCCGGACGGGCCCCCACTCATGTTACGCCCCGGCTCTGGTAGGCGACAGGGGAGGTAACATAAATGAGCCCAGAGACAGGAGGGTCAGATAAAAAGAAAAACAAAAAGTTACTCAAAGCAGCTACTCAAAGCAAAGGTTCAAAAGGCAGCAGCACAAAAGCAGAGGCAGGAGGGACAGTCTACACAGTCTGTTCACATCAACAAGTCCCTCCATGAATGTTAATCCTCAGCCTTTTATACTCTCATGTAAATGCAGGCAGCTGCATCATTGTTCCGCTGTGTTCAAGGATCCCGCAGCAGCCAATGGTGTGTGTGGACTGGCACACTCCGATTTGCATGCAGTTGGGCGGGCATAGGTTGTTGTGAGATCGATCAACTTTAGACCAGACAACAAACGACGGAGACTCCGGAAAAGTGCAATCAAACGATGAGTTTTATTATCACAGGAGAACAACCTACCATCAGCATACGGATTGTTTTGCTCTGACAAGAATACATTGGGTTCTGGTTTTATAGGACAAAATGTCACACCTACGTCAATGCAGTTCAAAAATACATGGTGACAGACGGACAAAAGTTCAACTCGTACAGACAAGGGTTCATCACGTACATATAACCTTACACCGACATATAACTTCTCCTTTCTACATTACTTGCCTTTTAAGGTAATAACTTCAGGTCTTAGCTTTTCTGAGAGCTAATAATTGGACCCTCCTCATTAATCACTAAGTAAAGTACTTTAGCAGCCAGTCTCAAACTGAAGTAGAAGACGCTTAGGCCTTCACTCAGACCTGCTACTAGATTAATATGTGTATCGTAAGCATGCATGCAATTAACCTGCTATGTTCTCATCTCCCCTCAGCATGTATCATCTGGACACTCTCACCAGTGAAGCTTAAAACC
>NW_024583475.1:20365-21907 GCF_018398535.1 Haplochromis burtoni
GTAAGCATGCATGCAATTAACCTGCTATGTTCTCATCTCCCCTCAGCATGTATCATCTGGACACTCTCACCAGTGAAGCTTAAAACCCTCTAGAATGGAACATCAACTCGAACCAAGCACATTTATGCATTGTGTATAAAATGAACTCAACCTATAAAAATAGAAAGGTCAATGTGATGACAGACATATTCAATGCAATATAAACCCTGTAGGAAATATTACTGATAAATGATACTGTGAAACATGTTATTAATATATTCTTCCTAAGGCAAATTATATGGTAGCAATAAAAGAATCTCTGAATCCCAACAAGGTCCTTGGCCAGGCAATCCCCTGTGAGTCCTGGCAAGCTTGAATTTCCATATAGGAAGGCCCACATGAGACCAGGGGGCGTGACAGGGGATTTCTAAGAATCACCTCACAGTTCTTCAGCTGAGACACCTGAGTTAGAAAACACAAACACTGCAGTTGTCTTTACTCGCGAGGGCGGCCACAGAGCGCTCGTGCTCGCAAGAGGCACTCACGGACTCGCGCTCTGTCACTGTCTGCATTCTTTATTTATACAAGCTTGTTACATGTGTGTGCAAAGAAAACAAAGTTATTCTAAGAACTCAGAGCTGAGGGTCCCCTTTTCTAAGTCTGTATGTTCCAGAAAAGAGGAAGCTGTTAGTTGCTAAATAAGTTTATCACACAAAAGTTATTAGGTGAAAAGTCACATAGACATGTGGTTTGCTTAGTGATCCATAAAAAGAGCACATTTCATGTAGCTGATCACACTATGTACAATTTTCCTTTGACATTCCCTCCTGTAGATCAGAGAAATTAGATAAGATAAGATAAGATAAGATAAGACTTTATTGATCCCACAACGGGGAAATTTTTGCGTTACCTCAGCTCAGGTACAGATATCAGAAGGAAATACAAAAATACAAATAAGTACAATCAATGAAAAAAAGTAAGATAATACACTACATACAGCATACACAGTATGTGATTATGGATATGGTTGGAAATATGGAAGACATAAACTATATAGCTTGATATAACTATTGTACCACTACTATTCCTATTTATAGACATGTACACACACACGTACACACTAAATATACATATGTATACATATACATACATATATACCTGCACATATCCATACACATGGAAGGTCCATTATGCATGAAGTGGTGACGGTGGATGTTCACAGTGTCCAGTGACTTATGACATCGTGACTGAGGAGTTATAGAGTCTAACTGCTGTTGGGATGAATGATCTGCGAAAGCGCTCCTTCCTACAGCGAGGGTGTTTCGGTCTCTGACTAAAGGAGCTGCTCAGCCCACTCACATACTCATGCAGTGGGTGATGTGGGTTGTTCATGATGGATGTCAGCTTTACTAACATCCTCCCCTCACCAACCACCTCCACAGACTCCAGGGGACATCCCAGCACGGAGCTAGACCTCCGCACCAGTTTGTCAATTCTGCTCCTGTCCCTGTCCGTGCATCCACTCCCCCAGCAGGCCACTGCATAGAAAAGGGCAGATGCTAC
>NW_024583475.1:21927-23802 GCF_018398535.1 Haplochromis burtoni
ATTTATGCATTGTGTATAAAATGAACTCAACCTATAAAAATAGAAAGGTCAATGTGATGACAGACATATTCAATGCAATATAAACCCTGTAGGAAATATTACTGATAAATGATACTGTGAAACATGTTATTAATACATTCTTCCTAAGGCAAATTATATGGTAGCAATAAAAGAATCTCTGAATCCCAACATTCCCTCTTTTGACATTCTAACAGGAATGTCACCATATTTCATGTTGTATCACTCCCTGCCCCACTCTATGGGTTCCAGGTTCATCTGGTAGATGCCCTCAACCCAGCCAGGGTTCGCAACCCTCGCCACTATCTTTACCAACAATCCTCTGACACAAGGAATGATACAACAACCAGCGATGACCAATATTCCCAAAAATACAGCCAATGAGCACATCACTGATATACCCACACCTTTCCATTGTCCAAACACGGATGTCATCCAGGATGCCAGCGAGTTTTCAATACCTGAGTGCTCATGCATGGTTTTAGACAAATTTTCAGGCCCTCCAGAGCTCGGGTTACTGAGCCATCTGGGGCAGTATTGTTGTTCCATGGCGTCCCTGGTAAGGCTAGAGAGTCTCAGCAAGTTGTAATGAACGTAGTTAATGCGGTCATCATTCTAATTAGGCGTTATCCAAAGGAATATACTTTCAAACCCTGAAGCTACTGGGTCTGCCAGCTTATACTCGTTTGGAACTCCCCTGGGCACTCCTATGGAGTCTATCCTAGTCGGAGAGTTTAACCGGGGGTCATATGCATGTATACCCTGGGTCCCTCTTTTTGCCAAAATGTGCCTCTTATGTCTGGCTGCTAAGGTACGTGTGTTGTGTTGCTGAATAGCCTTTACCTGATTTCCAATCAGTATGAGTGGAGCTCCCAGTCGCACCATTGCACATGTCCCTACGCTTCCCCTTGGGACACGAACCAAAAGGGTGCTTTGCCCACAGTAATAATACAACCCACTTCCTGCCCATGTTCCAATTAATGTTCTCGGGTCACTCACATTATTCGTGGTTCTTCCCGTGGGTGTGACGGCACACCAAGCAGGGTCGATTTCTCCCACGTGGTACTTTACATTATCTGTAGAAAACCTGAAACATGTATAGTTATCTTGTTTTGGCATAAATGAATTGGCATTCTCCGCTTGCCCTATCGTGTTTGGTGCCGAGATTATTAGTTTATCAGTTAGATTTGTCATTGAGTTTTTAAGTGTGACTCAGGCTTTGGGGTAAACTAAGTGTACCCTAATTACCCCAAACGAATCTGTTCCTGACACGTCCACCCCGATTACCAGATAGAATACGCCTCCCGGGCTCTCGGCTTTAGGCACTATGTTCCATGGACCTAAGAAGATGGTGACAGGGTTATGAAAAACAGAATAAACCCTTTGAATTACTATTCCTTGCAGGCCTTCCGGCACATTTGGCTGCCATTCTACTCCTGTCCAACCTACCTCATTTTCCCAGGAGCACCACTGACCTGCTGTGCATGTATGGATGTGTTTGCCCCAGGAGGGGCTCCAATAAGCATGACTGGAGCATATCATAGGGTGATTACAGACCCACACATCATATGCTCTATAGCTGCTACTAGCTCCTGCACACTTAATGACGTCACACAAATCAAACGTGAATGAGCTGGTGGACCCTTTAACATAATTTAATTCTATGCCGTTGTATGTGCTGAGACACTCATCACCTTTACCTGACACCTCGCGCTTTAGTCTTTTCAACGATCCTGTTTTAGCAACTACTGTCTCAGGAAGTGCTGTGCTGGACTGGCATCCGCGTCCGACCGATTCACAAAATGCGCCCTGCAACATAGAGAGACCTAATATTTAATAATCCACATTTCACTGTTT
>NW_024583475.1:23827-39604 GCF_018398535.1 Haplochromis burtoni
ATGCTTGTTTATGTTTAAGTTGTTTATTTCTAGCTTTTAGTTTGTTCTTATCTGTTTGGGAGCTGACATAGTCTCTATGGATAAGGGTTTTTTCCTCGGGTACCCTAAGGAGAAAAGCTCCAGAGAGGCGTGTTTCATGTTAAAAGTTAAAATATAACAAAAGAGATTTTGCTCAACAAAACAATACCTTTCAATTGCCGAACCCTATCTCTCCCCTCAACGGGTTGTATGCTTCAATGTTTCCTAATTATTTTGTCATCAAAAAATCAAACAAATAAATCAAGCTGAGAGACAGCACCTTGCGTTTACGCCGGGCTGTGAGCTGCCCTAAATCTACTTCCTACACCTTCACTCCTTCTAGTTCTTTCAATTTGTTACCGCTCCTTTTGGTGGCGCGGCGACCTTCTGCGATGCTCTTCTTCTTTCTTCGGCCTTCCAGGTGGACCACTGGTCGGCCCGTTGCACAGGTGAGAGGGTTTATTCTGCCTCTGTTTGTTGACACCTGTGTTCTTTGAAGACGAGTTTTCCTCTACCAAGCTCTCGTGTGCGGGTGCACACTGCGACCAGTGGTACCAGGTGTCGCCTTTCTCTTCCAGTTGAACTGCTGTAGTCGTTCTGGCAATGACCTCGTAAGGACCCGTCCAGCGTGGTTCCTTCCACTTTCGTTTGAGCACCTTCAGCCACACCACCTTTGCCTCCGGGGTCGCCCTGTCCACAGCGTGTACTCCAGATGTGACCTGTTTTGTGAAACTGGAGATTCTCGCCACCCCTGTGGTCGCTGTGGTACTGGAATGTTCTCCTGTAAAGGATAGAAAACAAAAAGCCTCTCTCTGCTACACCTCACTAATCTACTGTGTTCATCTAATGTTCCCTTAATTATTCAAAGTTGGTTCAAGATATCATGTTCTGGGCTCTATCCTTTATATTAACTTTACTTAATCTCAATGCTCTTTATGTGTGTAAAGAGTTTCTTCTAAACAGGATTCAGTTCATTTTAATCCTTCAACTTAAACATGAAAATAACAATTTCTGCCTCAGTTTTACCATATCTAAATCATCAAACACCCCAAAAGTCATAAAATGATCCTAAAACCCATTTCAAATTAAACCTTAAATCCCCCCTTTTGTGACACATAAGAACATAAGATGTGTCACAAACTCAAAATGCTTCACCTGAGCTTAGAAAATTAAAGAAAAAGGTTAGTCATATCATTTCACACCTCAGCAATCCTCCTCTCAGGTAAACAAAACCTGTGTGTTAACCCGAACTTCACATTTCATACTGAGTTTTCCTCACTTATGATCCAATCTGTGTTATAAGAAAGAAAACTTAAAACAGAACAGTCATCAGTCATGTGCTTAACCTTAGTCCAGTCTTTATCTCAGTGTCCAGTTGGTCCAACCTTAGTTCACCTCGTCTGTCCAGTCACCGTCCATTTACACACATCCATTCATACGTATTCACACCAGGTATTGCTAATAGTGGAGACCCCCGCGCAAATAATCAGATTCTCCACTCTCAGCAACATGAGCTCATTCATTTGTTTTATTCTGTTTTTTTTTTTTTTTTTTTTTTTAGGAAACTAGTTTTTTATGCTTTTGACTGGATTGAATCGCTACAATCCTTTTAGACAGGGACTTAGACCTGATCACAGGTAGCCTTCTCCTCAGCCAGTTGAAATCTGGAAAGCCCACCTTATATTTGCTCTTCCCGAGAATTTTCAGCGCTGTTATTCACTGTTGCAGGCCTGCTTAGAACAAAAATGAGAAAAAAGAGAGCTGATTATTAGCTCATCAAAGCACAAAACAAAATCACCTGACAGGTTTTCTCTAAGTGCACTGTTACAAAAATAATGGGCCCCTCTCAGACATGTCCATGCTTAATCAAACTCCCTCTATTAAAATAACAAGAACATCCAAAGCAAACTGACCGAATCAATCCATCACTACAACAACCTCAAAAATCTTAAACACAGAACATTTTGCCACAAGTTCTTCAGGGTCCTGACACTCCGAAGTCAACTGACATAATTTCACCTGCTCAATACACAGAAAGTCTTGTTAAACGCCACACAGTCACAGTGTCTCCTCCAGTGCAAGCTTCACTCACACAGTCAGACAGGAAACCCAAGTTCCTCTTTTTCTTTTCCTGTCCCGAGTCATTCAACTACTTTGCATACTGAGTCATCTCTCAAGAAGTTGCCGTGACAAGAGAAATACATGTTCAAACATTACCACCTTATTAAATTATTTTATTTCTTTCAAGTGATCACTGGTTTTGATCACTCAGTACGAGAGCACTCCTAAGTCACTCTTTTAAAACTACTTTAATCACTGTTTCTTTTTTCCATAACTCCCTTTGTCATATAGCTTCTTTGAGTTATTCCTCAACTTCAAACTCAAGTGTATTCTATTAAACATTCACACCATTCTATCACTCATACAAATAGCAAGCTGATCTTCATTGCGTATGTTTGTGTTCTAAGCCAGGTTTAATCAATGTCTATGCATTAATCATCATGAGCTTGTCTTGTCTTTGTAAGGTTAATGCATTTTCTGTTTGTGTGTGTGTGATTTTGCATGTGTTGCTTTGCAGTGTTTCAGACTCCTTCACAATTTTCCCTTTAAACAGTCAATTTTCTCCTTCCCAAATTTGCTAACCCAAATTTTGATTTCCCACCTTAAATAACAGCATTCCTTGTCCTCAGCCAGAAGGTAGGGCTCCACTTGCCACTTTCCCCCTCCGCCTCAGCCAGCGGCTTTACCCTTGAGGTCCCGTCTTCTTCACTTCATCTCACCAGTGAGTCTGAGCTCACAGGGACTGAGGCCGAGTAATCGTGACTGTGCCTGCCTTAGGTTGTCCCAGGGTTTCGAGGTGGGATCTTACCCGTCATGGGCTATCCAGCCTTCCATACTCGCCTGATACGGGGGCCAAGTGGGCAGGGGTGCTATGAGGGGAGGGGACACACTGGCTCTGGAGTGTAAGCTGCTTCCTTCATTGCATCTTATATTAAACTATCTCACTTCTGATTCTTTCCTAGAATAATTTCACATATGGCACTTTGTGTATGTGTGTTTTCTATTCATTAATGTAATTGTCAGTTATTTTCTCTCTTTATTTTACTTTTTTATCTGTTTGTTTGTGACGTTCTACTTTAGTTCTACTAAATCTTGATGTAAAAACAATACCCCCTCTTTCACGCACACACTCTGCAGTTTGCCTACGCACACACTTCTCTCTCAGACTTCCTCTGTTCACACACTCGCCTATGAGTTATTATTAGTTATTTATTATTTTGTACAAATCACACAGAATCATTCAAATCGAGTACTCACAGCATTCACACACTTAGAATCACTCAAAATACGCTTTCCTAAGAGTATTTTATCAAACATGCTTTCAAGAATCAGAAAGAGGAAGTAGACAACACTCAGTAACTGCGTCTGTCCTCTTAAAAGAGAAGAGAAATAAACACATATGGGACAATTCTCCCCATCTTAGACAAAATGTGACCTTAAATGTCCTTTTCTAAGTCATGTTCTTCTCTATACACAACTCTTGGCCTCCAGGGCATAACCTTTGGACTTGTAACTCTGATATAAGTCCACACAGTACAGAGAACCTGCAAGTTCAGTTTTTTCTTTTTTAAATTCTCCACACACTTGAAGAACTGTTTGTCATTTATCTGCCCAAGAACTTCATCAAATGGACCTCGCCGGGTCCAGTAATCTTCAGCACATGTATCTCACCGCTGCCAGTGAGGATTTAAAACAGTTTCTTGTCAGCATTCACTTATCAAATGGACCGCAGCCGATCCAGCAATATCGACACAATTGTGTATCCTCATGTACACAACTTAATCTTCACTTGTATCACAGCACATCTAGTAATATCTTCAGAATTACTTCATCATAGTAAACATTGATTTTCCTTTAAAATCAATTTACCATCAGAACTCAAGATCACAGCTGACTCGATTCTCTGAAATCCTGAGTCAGTTAAACACCTTGCTCAACTCAAGGTGTCCTTTTCTCGGCTTCCTCGTCCGAACTCACTCTTTTTACCCCGGCATGCACATTCCGAAGATCCCCTTCTCACTGTAATTCAATTCTCATAGACCCAAAAGTAAGCATATTATTTCCCTAGTCAAAAGTGAAACCGTTCCTCACACAGTAATTCTTAATCCAACCTTAAAGTGAAACAAACATCCTTCGTGTTTTGAAACTAAAAGAGTAAGGAAGAGCTGCACACTCAGAATTGTACAGCTGATTCTTCCCATCAGACCGCGCCGGATCTGTTACTTCAGCACAATAAACACTGATTTTCCTTCAAAATCAGTTTACCAAGAGCCACAAAACCATTTCTGACTCGATTTTCTGAACTTCTGTGTCACTTAAACATCCTGACAGCACCAGGTGTTTTCTGTCGGACTTCCTCTTTGAAGATCAAGTATAGAGGCTGTCTGTCCTGCAAAGTTTTTTGTTGGGCAGCACATAATTTCTCCACATATTTCCTTACAGCTTTGAATTCTTTATCTGCTGCTTTAGTTGTTCTTGAACAAGACATGTGGATGGCTTTGCTCAGCTCTCCAGCTGATCATTTAGTGGCTTATATAGCCTTGGTTCACTAGATGTCATAGTTGAGCTCTTCATTTTGGTTCCTCTGAGATTTCCCCAAAATGGCTGCTATATGACTCCTCCTTGCAAGTTTCTTGAGGCGACTTCCCTATTTCTTTATCAGATGTCCTGCAGCCACCCAACAGTCACTTCCTCTTTTCGTACCCTGCTTGATATAACCAGCACTGGGTCAGAACAGCATTTGCTTCATAAATTCTCAAAACAGCCACAATTATCAGCGCTACAAAATAAACACACCACACCAGCTGCAACTCTTGCTCTAAAAACCAAGCACAGAGCTTTTATACTTCATGCAACTTGTAGACCGATCCTCAGTAAAAAGAGGAAGTGCGGGCCAACCCAAAAACTGCGCAGTTGTATATTTCAGATACCTTAGACCTGCACAAAGTTAAAAACAATTCTCTTCTCTTTCTGTTAAAGTCAAACTCACACCGTTCAGCAAGGCCTGTTATTTTAAATCACCAGGAGACAAGCAACGTTATTCTTTTAATCTTAAAGAGGCCTACAGTGCGTGTTTCTTCTCCTGTTCAAAGGGGAAGTAAAAAGGGGAAGTAGGCCGCACCCAGTAGCTCTTAGCTGAAACAATATCTGCTGGTACACTTTTGAAAAAAACAAGTGGTTTCAACTGCACAACCCAGCCAGTCTTAACACCTAGATCACACCTAAAGACACTCAAATCTCTCATTCAGAAACAAATCCTCTCTCAGCAAGTTCAGCCAGCTCTTTAAACCTTCTTAAACAATGACCAACAAACTCAAGAAGCTGGTCCTCAGTTATGTCTGCAGGGAGTACAAGCATATAATAGTTTCCCCTAAATTCTCTCGGTTTTCACTGAAACAAAATATTATGGCACACCAACATTTACTGTGGAAATTCTCACTCTTCTAAATGACCACGCTGGGCCAGAACTGGGGCTAAGCCTTCACACAGTTCTACACAATCAACCCGAAACTCTGGTTCGGTTAAAATCTCTGCTCTAACAAAATCAAACTCTCTATCTGATGTTTCACAACAAACCAACACCTCCACAGGCTCCCCATGAGTGACAGGTGTCAGCAAAATAGTCAAGGTAAAACCAGTTAATGCATTAGAATCAAACGTCTGATAAGGGAACCTTTCCTCCATTCACTGTGCAGAATCTTTCTTTTTTTTTTTTTTACAAGGAAACGCACTCAAAATAATTCTATAACTTCTCTGCAATCAGGAGGACACTCATGCCTTCATTTATTACTACGTTTCTGGTTTGATCAACGTGCCTGTTACGTTAAACTTAAAGGGGGAAGTGGCCGCCCCCAAATGTTAACTACGCACTTTTTCGCCAGAGAGAAAAGAAAGGAAAAAGAGACTTTTAAAAAGCCTCACACAGCCAGCCTGCAGGCGCCTGGCACTTTAAATTATTTCAGACAGTTTCCTACGTCACAACCTCAGTTCAGTTCAAGGCGGATATGCACACTGCCGCTCGTCTTTCAGACGCCAACAAGAATAACAACAACAACACAGCTTTTCACGGACCACGGCGGGCCCAAAAATGCACAGGTAATAGCTCACAGTATTTTATTATCAGACTTCTCACTTTTAATAATCAACTCACTTCACTACAAAACCTCAAGCTCACGGCTTGGCCTGAGTTTCTCTTCAATCACATATCAACACCTCGGACCTTCTTGTCCGGTATTTATTCTCAACACATGTCACTATTCCTCGGAGCTTCTGTCCGGTATTTACTCTTAAAACATGTATTTATTAAGTGTCTCTCAAGATGATCCTCTGCGATCACCAGGGCTATATCTGAGGCCACAAAGTCTCAGCGGGGCCCCACCCCTAGTTTAATACCCAGGAAACGTCTTTCCCGGGGGTGGAATCCTTCGGTTCCGTGACTTTAGACACTTCTTAATCCCTTTATTCCTTACACACAAATCAGTCTCTCTTCTCTATTTCTTCAACAACGACGTCTCAAGTTACTTTTAGCTCAGTACTGCTTTTTCCTAGTTCCGTGAATGCAACAATTCTCTCAAGTTTCACTTTCGTTGCAAATAAAGATTGTCTATTTTAAACAAAACTCAAAACAGAGATCAACGGATGACCACTTGACTACTTGTTTTAGAATTATACTCCAATACAGCACAATTTCTGTTTAAGAGGTTTGTGCCTTACCTTTTTATTCTGTGGGCCCAATAGTCAAAGTGATCACCGTGATGTCTGCCGTCCGATTCACTGATCCGGCCTCAACCTCCGCCGACAACAAACACCTGAACCTCGTTCTACTGATCCTCAGTTGCCCGCATCCTCCACCAAATGTTGCGAGATCGATCAACTTTAGACCAGACAACAAACGACGGAGGCTCCGGAAAAGTGCAATCAAACGATGAGTTTTATTATCACAGGAGAACAACCAACCGTCAGCATACGGATTGTTTTGCTCTGACAAGAATACATTGGGTTCTGGTTTTATAGGACTAAAATATCACACCTACGTCAATACAGTTCAAAAATACATGGTGACAGACGGGCAAAAGTTCAACTCGTGCAGACAAGGGTACATCACGTACATATAACCTTACACCGACATATAACTTCTCCTTTCTACATTACTTGCCTTTTAAGGTAATAACTTCAGGTCTTAGCATCTCTGAGAGCTAATAATTGGACCCTCGTCATTAATCACTAAGTAGAGTACTTTGCAGCCAGTCTCAAACTGAAGCAGAAGACGCTTAGGCCTTCGCTCAACCTGCTACTAGATTAATATGTGTATTGTAAGCAGTGCATGCAATTAACCTGCTATGTTCTCATCTCCCCTCAGCATGTATCATCTGGACACTCTCACCAGTGAAGCTTAAAACCTTCTAGAATGGAACATCAACTCTAACCAAGCACATTTATGCATTGTGTATAAAATGAACTCAACCTATAAAAATAGAAAGGTCAATGTGATGACAGACATATTCAATGCAATATAAACCCTGTAGGAAATATTACTGATAAATGATACTGTGAAACATGTTATTAATACATTCTTCACTAAGGCAAATTATATGGTAGCAATAAAAGAATCTCTGAATCCCAACAAAGTCCTTGGCCAGGCAATCCCCTGGAGTCTGGCAAGTTGAATTCCATATAGGAAGGCCCACATGAGAAGGGGCGTGACAGGGGATTTCTAAGAATCACCCCACAGTTCTTCAGCTGAGACACCTGAGTTAGAAAACACAAACACTGCAGTTGTCTTTACTCGCGAGGGACGGTCACAGAGCGCTCGTACTCGCAGGAGGCACTCACGGACTCGCCTCTGTCACTGTCTGCGTTCTTTATTTATACAAGCTTGTCAGTGTGTACAAAGAGTAACAAAGTTATTCCAAGAACTTAGAGCTGAGGTTCCCCTTTTCTAAGTCTGTATGTTCTTAGAAAAGGCGGTAGGCAAACTGCAGGGGGTCCAACACTGAGCCCACCAGTGGCCGAAGGTACATGTTATCAGTAAGTAACTACTTGTCTTTCACATTTTCAGTTACTACATCATTAGTTCCACTTCATCTTCATCTAACAAATAGGAAAAGAACTCTTGAAATTACAGCTTTTAACCAAGGGATAACACAAGTAAAGAAAAAGCAAAATAAAACCAGAGAATCTCCAACGCCGAGCAACAGTCTCTTTAGAATCTGAAGCCATGTTTAAAGAATGTACATTACCTGGTATGTAGGTGCAGCATGTGGTGTTGAATAAGACGCACAATCCTCCTTTCTCAGCCAGGATTATGTCCAGTGCTACACGATGTTGCATTACAGCAATTCTGAGAGCGTCTATTTCTTGGTTTTGTCCCTCGTTGACCTTGCAGGATGCATTGAGGAACAAGCCAAATCTATAGTCCAGTGTCTCAATTCTGAGAGCATGTTTTCCAACTCCTGCCCACGGGAAGAGTGAGTTGAGTACCTTTTGTCCAGTTGTCCAGAGTTTGAATTCTTCAGGTACGTTGGTTCCCCAGATTGAGTCATGTGGTCTGACTGTTGAAGTTGAGCGTTTCTTCCTGGATGAAGATGGTGATGTTGATGTGCAGTTTACACAAGTCATTCTGAAGGTGTGGTCGGAGATCAGAATTGGTGCACGTGTTCCAGGGTGTTTCCCATATATGGTTGGGTGTGTTAATATGCTCGGCATGTGCGAGCAGACGTAACAGTCTTTCTCTGTGGTTCTGTAAAACACGTATCTGTATCAGGCATTGTTCATCCTAGGATGGATGTGGTCTTGTGTCATGTCTCTTAGGTGGGAGGTGCCGTGCGTCCATCTTCTCTGTCTCGGCTCGTGTATGGGTTTCTGCCGTCTTCCAGGACGGATAGTCTGATGAATAGAGCCGTTGCCAGTAGTAAGACGCCAGTCATCACCTGAGAACACTTCATGCTTGAGGTTGGCCACACCCAAATGTATCAGTGAGCCTAAAGTAGGTCAGTGGCTGGAGAGATAGGAGTGCGAGCTGAGCTCAATCAGCACTCCTCTTTCACCACTGGACCCACTGACACCTGGTGAGACACCTCTTACACTTGTGAATCTGTGGTGGTCTGGACTTCAAGCTCTACTTTCTTGCAGTGGCTCTGATGAATCCAAGATGGTCTCTCTGCAATTTTACAGGCTGTGGGTGTGGTCAATAACACTTGGTATGGGCCTTCTCCAATTTTTCCTCTGGAGTACCCGTATTAGGACCCAATCGCCTGGTTTCAACCTGCAAGAGACTGGAGAAGAGTCATACGGCAGTTTATTGTTCAAAATAATATCCTTATTTTCTAGTAGTTTTGCCATCCATTCTACCAGATTGTTTCTCTGACAGATTTGTCTAGAGGTTCACTTGTCACTGGTAGTGGAAAAGGTCTCCCATGAACCACCTCAGATGGTGTAAGTTTTTGAGAGCCTTGTGTTAATCTCATCCACATTTTTACTAGGCCTATGCATTCAGGCCATGGTCTTCCTGTTTCTTCCATGCATTTTCTGAGTCTCTGTTTTATGGTGCCATTAGTTCTCTCTACTAACCCTGCACTCTGAGGGCGATAAGCACAATGGTTTCTTATGCTGAATCCTAGTGCTTCAGAGACTTTGCTGATCACATCATTGACAAAATGTGTCCCATCTGATTTTATCAGAGTAGGGATGCCATATGTTGGGATGAAATGATTACATCGACATTTTGCAACTGAGATTGCATCTGCTTTTTTCACGGGATAAATCTCTGGCCATTTTGAGAATACGTCTATAATCACTAGAGCGTATTTTGAGCCTTGACTTTCACTTAATTCAATGAAGTCCACATGAATGGTATGAAACGGATGAGGTGGTGTTAGAGATTTTCTACATTATTCAATATAACCAAATCTCTATAATACAATATAATCAAGTAAGCCTTATATTCTAACCAAGTATGCCTTATATTGTATGTGTGTGTTCATATATTTTCACATGGGCGAAGCTTATTGTTAAAGAGAACATAATGCATTCCTTACTTAAGTGTTTGAGGTGTTTGACAAGTCATGATATACTTTGTATTTCTCACCTCAGTATGTGATGTCAGATAAGCATGATATACTTCTATGTTGTTATTTTCAGTATATGTGTGCAAGGTTAGATAAGCTGAGATAATGCCTAACCTCTCCCCTGACAGTTAAAAAGAGGAAGTACTATGTAACCCATTTTTGCCTTATAAATAAAGCCAGAAGCTTGTGCTCGAGGTGTGTGTGTTCTCAGAGACGCTCACCCGTGTACACGTTCTTTAACTCTCTGACTTGGTCTACAGTGTGTCATTTTCCCTTGCTGTTGAACAAATGTCTTAACCCCTGACAGGTGGTGTGGGGAAATGTCCTCTTTTTGTCCTCAGATTGCCTTGTGAATTGTGTTTTTGACAGATCATGCATGTTCTCACAAATTTCTTTGCTGAAGTTTCAAAATTTAAAGTGTAAAAGTGTGTATTAATGACCTGTATCATCCCTCCTGATGACACATGGGTTACCCCATGCGTCACTAATGCTGCTGTTCTGTGAAGGGAGTTAGGAAGTATTTTTTTTTTCCTTCACAAGTCATTAGATCATTTGTTAGTTGTGCTCCACACTTTAACCATTTCTTTTGTTCTGTGGTTGGTGCTGCTCTTTGTTCATCTTTAAGTACGTCAAGTGGTATTTGCATAGCAGATGCAGACATTAATGTGTCGACAGTTTGTTGTGCGGCTAACTTAGCTGCTTGATCTGCAAAGTTATTGCCTTTAGTTATTTCTGATTTATCTTTCTGATGTGCAGCACATTTATATAATGCTAACTGTTTTGGCAATAATATTACTTCTAATAGTGTTTTCAGAAGATTTCCATGTTGTACTGGGTGTCCAGTAGATGTAATCAGTCCTCTGTTCTGCCAAATTTTTGCAAAGTGATGTACTGCTGAAAAAACATACTGACTATCTGTGTGTATATTTATGTCTTGCCCTTTGTGTAATTCACATGCACGTATTACTGCTGTGAGTTCTGCACTTTGAGCTGAGTATGAGGATGTGAGCGGTTTCGCTTCTATGACTCTGTCTGTTGTGGTTACTGCATAACCTACACAGTTTTTTCCTAGGCTATTTTTAGAGGCTGAGCCGTCTACAAAAATGTCAGTGAAACCGGGTTTGGTGTGCTGTGAATGTCAGCACGTGGCTTTGTCTCCTCATCTAATTTTTGCGTACAGCAATGTGGATGACCTTCTTCGGGTGAGGCCAAAAGTGTGCTCGGGTTCAACTGACCACACTTCTCGATTCTAATGTGTGATTATGACAGTAAGATTCCAACATATGAGAGCTGTCTCGCATGTGTGAGGTAGGACAAATTGGCTTGGAGTAGAATTGAAGTCACTGCGTGGGGTACTCTGATGATCAAAGTGTGCCTGTAATGCTAGTTTTAAGTTACTGTATGCCTCTTCTTCTTCTTTTGTAGATGCAATACTACATTTTTATTTAAAGCATTTTAGGTCATTTCTATTTTTTTCAAAGAATTGACACATCTGACATATCTTACATATTTCAAACTTTTAAGTTAGGATTTAAAAAACTTCTTTATTTGAACTTTTCCCACAAGGTTCCATTCTTTCTATAGCAGCTTCATATAAAGTATGCACCAGGCTTTTAATCTCAATGTGGATCCATTGCTCACAGCTCTAAAACTAGGCATTAGTAAATCATATGCCTAATCATTATGTGTCACTGTGATCTGCAAGTATGATCACAAATTTGTTTTTCAAACCAACAAAACAAACAAACAAAAAACAAGTTGCTGATGGCATGAACGCTTTACACACATGAGTCAGGACACAAAAAGAAAAAAGCTGCTGCCAAAAACAAATCAGAAGTGTGAGGAAAAAAACTGAGCTCACAGACAGCTGCATGTGTGAGCTTTAATCGCATGCAGTTCCTGCTCTAAACAAAATAAATAAAAAATGTGTAACTTGCTCATTAGCTTAGAAGTGTCCACATAATTAATTCAGCTTCTCAATCTTGTAGCTTTAGCTGTTGTATACAGGGTTTAGCTTATTAGTTGTTAGTATAGGTGTGTTCTATTTCTCAACAAAGTGTCATCTAGGATGACAGATTTTCAAGCAGGTTGAGTGCCTCTATGAACTTAATTAGTTTAGATATTTTCTTTGTTTTCTTCATCTCATATGTCATTATACTGAACTTGAGCAACCTTAAGCTTGATGCAGACTACTTTTAACAATTATCCACCTCACATCGTAACTGACTAAGGTGCCTCTTATTATTAATATTATGTCATTATTAATGTTATTATCTTTTTTTTTATGTAACAGCAATAGTATATTACAATATTTTATTAGTATATACTACTATACTACTAATATACAATAGTTTATTATAATATTTTATTTATATTTTATTTTGTATCCATCAAGGGCTGCGGGTGATCTGCAGTTTCACCCTTTCCCAAGCTGGAGACATTTACCTTTTCACACACTTTCCTTGGCTGAACAATGACAGCCTTAATGTACCTTATGCATCTCTCTATTTCATTTAATATGTCTTCGTGTGAATTATCTGCTTTCATTCATTCTATTCATTCTGGGCATGGTCTTCAACCCAACTATGTTTCATTGTTAATACCAGTTTACAGGTTGTTATCCTTGTTATTATTAGTTTGAATACATTAGAGATAAGCTCTAATGTAATTTAGCCTTTTGTTTATTTTATTTTATTCCCCTTGTATTTATATCTATTCAGTCGGGTCTGTTTCCAACCCCTTTTAAACTACTTTAAACTACTTTTAACTCTAGTTTTCACTTGATGAGGGATTATTATGTTCTTCCTGATATAGGTGAGTGCATAATGGGTGGTGCTGCAGCTGCGGCTGCAGGAACGGGTGGTGGATTAATAAAAGGATTGCGAGGACTGCACAGTGTCTCGTCTTCTGGTTTTACTAACCTGGCAGTTAAGTTCTGTTTTTCTGACTGTTTATCTTTTTTTCTCTTTTTTTTTTTCAGGCCAGGAAGCCTAACCCTAACCCTTCTTAAGTATGTTTTCCTTTCCTTTTTTTTTTTTAAAGTCTTTCGTCTCTGCTAATTCTTTTAAAGAGCTTCCTTCAGATGTGTTAGCGCTGAGGGGCTGCATTTCCCTTCCCAAGTGGGACATTTTGTTTTCTTAGGATTTCTCCATCTACAAGCACTGATTTGTCCGGCACCTGGACATTTCTTTTCTAGCCACTGCTCGTCAGCAGTGAGTTTGATGGGCTGATTCCCCATTATCACAGAACTGCAGAGCCTTCTCTGGTATACTACACTTCCAGGGTGGTGGCTGACACGCCCTTCTACTCCGCGCACGGAGCGGTGTCAGTTTTATGAGGCAGAACTCAACCTGTCCCTTTTGTCACCAGTACGTGGGCTCTTGCAGGATACACAAAGATGGAAGTAGTTCAGCAGTTTATTTGTGCTGTAAAATCAACTTCCAAAACACACACACACATAGACATTTCGGCGAACTCAACCTATTTCACGTGTTTATTTCTTTAAACCCTTGCGGCGGGTTAGACCTGTTTGGACCCTTGCGGCGGGTTAGACCTGTTTGGACCCTTGCGGCGGGCTAGACCTATTGCACATCACCAGTGTGAGAATGGGTGGATGACTGAATGTGTAAAGCGCTTTGGGGTTTTTAGGGACTAGTAAAGCGCTATACAAATACAGGCCATTTACCATTTACCATTGAGCAGTGGGCATTGATCAGGGGGTCAGTGGTTGGTATCAATGGTCATGAGAATTTGCATAATTAAAATTAAGGAACTGACCTCCCAGCCCATTGTGCCTTCAGTGATTATGCAAATGTACTGTTTATAAGATTGGGGAAACCTGCCGTCAGCTGAGACTGTCACGCTGAACGGAGGCCAGCAACTGGAACAGAACCCAAGCGCAGACACACAGAGCGGAGGCAAGAGGGCATTTTAACACAATTTATTGGTGAATATATAATATGGGTGAAGACCCAAGGACGTGGCAAACTGTGGTGTGGAAACGTAGCCGTGGAACTATTAGAGTGGCGTGAACGTGAGGACAACTGGATCTAGGCAGGTAAGTATTGGTCACACTGGGGAGAGAGGAGAGCGGAGTTAGAGCTGGGTTGAAGTGGATTACCAGAGAGGGTAAGTATAAGAGTCTTTCCAGCTTACTTGCAGGAGGTGGAGGTGTGGTATTGAGGGGGAGGTGGAACGTCTGACCTGGGGTTCGTTGGATCCAAAGTGGTGAGGGAGCAGGAGGGCAGGCAGGTGAGGTTAGGAGATATTTCCCAGTGAGGTGGAAAGGAGCTGAGATCCAAGTGGTGAGCAGCAGTCGACACTGGAGAATAGGTCCTGAAGCAAAAGAAACAGCGTGAGTCAATCAACTTGAGATTAGCAGCATGAACGTGAGAGCCGGTTACCAACATCAGATAGCTGACAAACTGGCAGGAAGGAGATGACAGCGCAGAGCTTAAATCCCTCTTTGGCCTGTGTTACGGATTCAAATATTGGGGATGGATACAAGAGGAAAAACCACAATAACAACACTGGTCCGGCCGGGTTGAGTCAAACGATGATTTTAATGATCATTCAGCGTGGGAGATGGACACCGTACGCAGACAGCATCAGATCTCAAAATGGTGGAGCATTGATCAAACTCTTATAGCCTCTAGTGGCCCCCACCTAATCATAAAAGCCTAAACATTCATATTCTTTCTCTCACACAGCGCCTAAGCTACGACCTTGGCTCCCTGTTTATCTGCTCCTGCTGAGATGGGGCAGAAAACTCCAGTATGTTCTGTTCCCTTCTAATCAGACAAATAAGGCGATGACTTTCTGTGAACAGTATTTCTTATAACTCAGCAGTATAATGCATCATAAAACAATATCATTCATTCACAATCAATCAGCAGTCTAATGTAATGCAAATCAGTTTAACAAACGCAATAGTTATCAGCTTCTTCTAATTCAGGAGAATAGTGCAAACTAAAACTACATAATAATTCACAATCTTTAATTAGGGGTCTAACATGGCATAAAATAATATTATAATCCAACACCTGATTGCACCAATTAGCTCCAGATGCGTGAAGCTGAAGAAGTCCTGCCCACGGGCGGAGCCAAGGGTGCTCTGGCACTAATGGAAATTCCCAGCTGCTCACCCAGATCATGACAGAGTCTAAAGAAGTCACATGGATGAGTGATGAAACGTTTCTCCCACAAAACGTTATGTCCAGATGAACAGAATCAACTTTTGGAGATTTACTTACCTGGATGATTGAGCATGAATCAAGGCTCTCTTTCTAGTCCCTGTCAGGACTCTTGCTGCAGCATTTTGGATTAACTGAAGGCTTTTCGGGGAGTTTTTAGGACGTCCTGATAATAATGAATGACAGTCGTCCAGCCTGGAAGTAATAAATGCATAAATAAATGCATGAACTAGTTTTTCAGCGTCACTCTGAGAGAGGATATTTCTAATTTAGGGATATTGCACAAATGGAAGAAAGCAGTCTTACATATTTGTTTAATATGTGCATTGAAGGACATGTCTTGGTAAAAAATGACTCCAAGGTTCCTCACAGCGTTACTGGAGGCCAAGGTAATGCCATCCAGAGTAAGAATCTGGTTAGACACCATATTTCTAAGATTT